>NW_027123677.1:68655-69375 GCF_001457755.1 Trypanosoma equiperdum
TTGGACTGGGTTGAGGTGAGCAGTGGCTTCTCACTTCTAAATTGCCTGCTTCTATTTCCGTTGTTGTGAGCTTTTTGAAATTTGGGTGTGAGGTAACCGTTACGTCTTGTGAATTGCGGTCCATTCTTCACCTCTCTCTTTTTTGTGGATGTTTGTACTTATGATAATAGTGGGGGACTTTCCATAGTTGGCTTGCTTTTGACAGGTTATTTTTTTTCCTTTTTAATGTCGTTCATCCTTGTTTTGATTTTTTGTTTTGTTCCTTACCATTCCCAGAAGTGAAAATAATTATAACGATAACCAATATTTTTTTTTGCGGTATCGGGGGTTTGTGGCGTACAGAGTACTTTTTCCTGGTTTTTACTGTTTATTTGTTTTCTCCTTATATTCTTTCTAATCTCATCGTATACCGAAACGCGAGCCCATTCACTCTATCATTTAGTATCAATGTTTATAACTTTTTTGTTTGACTGACCACATTCCTTGAGCGTTCGCCGATGTCACGGGGGAAAGGAGAAGGGAGAAAAAAAGAAAACTGTCACACAATGAGCGACAAACACGAGGGGAACTGTGGGTCATACAACTGAAACAGTATGAGAGGGGAAGTTACAACCTAACGGTTCATGCTACCGGGCATTGTTCCTACACTTCCCCACACCGCGCAGTTTACCTCTACCTTTTCGCGGAACACGCCTTGACAACTGCACTGTTTTTTTTTTT
>NW_027123677.1:69385-72933 GCF_001457755.1 Trypanosoma equiperdum
TTTCTCTCTTTTAAACTCCATTATCTGGTGGGTGGTTACCATTTACTTTGCAAATTGTCGGCACAACACATCGTGTACAAAATCTGCTCTTCCTCATTCTCCAAGTGGCTTAGCATTTTTTTTTCCTTTCGCACCCAGACTCGGGATCACTTGCGATTTCTTTGAAATACCCTTTACTATTGCTGTTACCGTTTTTGATCTATCTATATTTCCAACTTTGTCATCGCTTGTGCTTGTCTTAACCATCAACTTCTTTTGTGAACTCTTTGTCCACGCAGTACGTCACCGGAGGCAGAGCTGATGGAGGTGGTTGGGCGTGGCAGACACGCCGTGATGTCAATTGCCGCCTCCTCAACATGCCCAACTACTTTTGGGTCGCTCGACACCGTAGGCGCCGTGACTCTCTGGGACACGCGTTTGAAGCAGAAGGATTACGCTCGTGTTGAGGCCGGACCCACGGTAGCAGCTGAGGGGGATGCGACAGAGTTACTTCTGGCGGCAGATGTGCACATGGCACTTGTTCTGGCGGGTGAGTGGATTACCAGCTACGACTTACGCCGGCACGCAAAACTTTGTTCGTATAGGCACACGTGTGAGCTCGCCACATTTTTGGGGGGCACCCACCCACAACGTGAGACCACGACACTTGTGGTTGACGAGGATGGTGCCATAACGCCATTTAGTCTGCTCGAGTGCTCCCCGACTGCGCACCTTCCGGCATGTTTTTCGGGTGGAGGACAAACTATTGATGCGCCTTCGTTTGGTTCGCTCTCGAACTGGTGTTGTGGTCTTGGGTTTGTTAAGAGACAGCAGCAGGACGTTGCGCCGTTGCTCTGTGCCATTGGAATGGATGGTGGGGGTGCTATTTTTTCCTCACCGAATCGTCAGGAGGGAGAATTTAACTTATTGGGTGACGACTGGCTGGTTCCGTCGAGTGGAGAGGTGATAAACCCACCGCTTCTGACGACCTGTTCTTTTATGGAAAGCTACGTGGCGATTGGTCGGGCAAACGGGATGTATTCCATTGCCACGGCCACTGAGGACGGTGACTCCATAATGGAAATTTTCGCCTCTCCCGGACACGCTCACAATAATTTGTCGGTGATCGGGTGGACGGGAACCCCACGACCTCGTTTGGTGACGTGCTCGGTTTGCGGTGAGGTATCCGCTTGGGATGTACTTCCACTCTTAGAGCTGGAGATGGAAGAGAGTGTGGGTGATGTTGAAGAGGGCGATCCGCCCCCTCTGGATACGAGTGGAAGTGTGCGGGAGGCGACGGGCCAAATGGCCTCCGTGAACTGCGGTGTTGTTATTGGTGGCAGCCGACTCGTTGTTGGCGACACTATGGGATTTGTGACGACGTGCAATGTTGCATAAGTCGGAAAAAAATAAAATCGCCTGTGTCTGTTCTGACGCGGCAAAAATTATCCTTCCATTCCATTCCATTATTATTTTTTTTTGAGGAAGGCGGTGCAGCAGTCACTCCGCTTGCTTCTACTCTCTGCGACAACTCTGTTTTTATCGGTTACTCTTTTCTCTCGGTTCACACTCCCCTAAATAAATTTTTCATCTGCTTAATCTCAAGCGTTGTGAACCCAACTTGATCATGGTGTGCCTCTAGGTTATTTTGAAGCGGCGTCACACAACCCTCGTATTTTTACCTCTTGGGGTAGTTGTTTGCAACCTTGTCACGTACATTTCATTCTTCATCATTCCTTTGACATTTCACATCTAGCTGTACTGTTCTGACGCGCAAGCAGCGTGGGGGGGTTTAATGGAAGTACTGCGTCGCAAAGCTAAGAGCTGGTGCCGGCCCTTGGTGAGATGATTGGTTTCGTGTACAATATAGTGTGTATGATTCGTTGTAGAAGTCGGGATGTGGTAGAGGAAGAAGATGCATACGTCGTTGGTTCAGGTACGTACTGTGGAGGTGGAACCGCGGAAATGGTAAAGTTAGCGGCCTGCAAGCTACTGTATTTTTCTTATCGTTGCCAGTTTGAACCACTGAGGAACGGTTCAACAACCGATATCGGGTGGGGGTGCACGATTCGTGCGGGTCAAATGATGCTCGCCCACGCTTTAATGCGTTACAAGAACGGTGGCGGTGCTTCATTTGAGGATAGTATTGTTCCTTCCCTAAAGCAAGCAACTCAGCACCTTTTCCATGATGATCCTTCGGCACCCTTTGGTATACATGCCATAACAAATAAGGGAGTACAGCACGGCGCCCCTTGTGGTAGCTGGTTTGGTCCCACCCACGTGGCGGTAGTTATGGGGGCCCTAATGGAGGATTATCTTAGCAATGGTGGCCAAGGCCCGGACGTGCTTGTTCTTCGTGACCGACAAGTGATGGAAGATGAGGTGAGGAAGATACTCCTCCTTTCCAAACACGTGCTGTTGCTTATACCCGTGATGCTGGGACCTCATCATATTTCTGAGGGGTACGCCAAGTTGCTGAAGCGTTGCCTTCGAATGGAAAGCACTGTGGGTGCAGTTGGAGGGAAAGAAGGCTCTGCTTTCTTTTTCATGGGCTATCAGGGGGGAAATCTCATTGTCTTAGATCCTCATTATGCGCAAAGCGCTTTTACGTGTTCCGATACTCAAGGGAAGATCTCAGGTGAATGGTACACGTTGCCGCTGACCAGCTGTAGCACATCAGTGCTGCTTGGGTTTTATATTCATTCTCCCGACAGTTTTAGCCAATTCACGGGCGATATCAAAGACGCAAACTCGTCATTAATATTCCCCCTTATTGAAGTCACTACGAGTGATTGCGTGGGTCACATCTTTAATGAGGATGACCCCGACGTTTGTTCGCTCGTGTCGTTTGGAGACGAGGAGTCTTCTGGAGCATCCCAACCGGTTACCTAGCGGTAATGAAATGCGCGGTAAATTGATATTTCTCTAAGTAGCCTAATTCATCAAATATGTGCATAATCACTTCGATAGAAGCAGCTGCTGCTGGGCCTGCGCTATTTTTGTTCACTCCAATACAAATGAGTCGATATTACTGTTTGATGGTGACGTTGATACCGAATGTGAGCGCCCAAGTTTGCAAAGTCGATGCCTCGGCGTTTACGTGTTGCCTCATTCTCTACTTATCTTTGCTTTCCTGTCGTTTTTGTTCACACTTGTCGTACTCGAACCCTTTTGCTAATTCCCTGCCAACTCGCTATCTTTGTTGGCGAGATGATGTGCTGCGCTTCCAATCCTTAAGCTTGTTCCTTAATCTCCTGTTCTCCTTTCCGTTTTCTTTGCGTTCTCTCACTCCCATTGTTTTTCTGAACCCTAAGTGTGCTACTCTGCGTGCAAACAATGGGGAAGACAGTGCTTACCTGCCGTAAGGGCAACGGCTCTGTGTACCAGGTGCATGGCCACAAGCGGCTCGGACCCGCGAAGCTGCGCATTCTCGACTACGCCGAGCGTCACGGTTTCATGCGCGGTGTTGTGAAGGCCATCGAACACGAGCCCGGCCGCGGTGCTCCGCTGGCGCGCGTGGAGTTCCGCCACCCGTACAAATACCGCCGCGTGAAGGAATTGATGGTCGC
>NW_027123521.1:0-114 GCF_001457755.1 Trypanosoma equiperdum
AAAAAAAAAAAAGTAAAAGAAAAAGAAAGTGAGAAGTCGGTTGCCACATACAGTGGCCCTGCTACCAGCACCACCACTGTCGCTCTTCACAAAAACAAAAAAAACAAAAAAAAA
>NW_027123521.1:141-2220 GCF_001457755.1 Trypanosoma equiperdum
AACGCTCTCTCTCTCTTTCTCTTTCTCTCTCACACGCAGGCACGCACGCCATATAACGAGTTCCGCCACGCTCCAGTCTAACCTTCAACACATTGCAACTTCACTTCGTCATCCCCTTCTTCCTTTTTCCCCCTTTTCCACATTTTATTTAATTTCATTACAAAGGGGTTGTAGTCTCTTCCTTTGCACAAGGAGCGGATACACCTTGTAGTGATGTGGTTCGTGAGGGGGTTCGTGAGCTCGCAGCGGAGTCCGTTGCAACAACAACGTTTAACATCAACGGCCGCGTTGTTTCAAAGTCCACCGCCCGCATATATGCCTTCACCTCTGAAGAGACACGAAGTGAAAGAACATCATCGCTTCCCCCAAAGGAACTCACACTGCGATGTGGCATTAATGCCCCTCCACTTGCACCTCCCACTCGAGAGGCGAGGGCAGTCAACTGCGGGATGGAGAGAACACGATCGAATAGCCGTTGAGTATTGGGAGACATCGCCGCCTCCTCCCTGGCCTGGAGCTGAGTAATAACATTTTCCAACTCCCTCAGTTGCTTTTTCAGTGCCGATGAAGTACCTTCACCCGCACTTGAGTCTTCTGCCGTGGAGTTGTCACTACCATCCTTCTGTACATCTTCCGTTTTCGTTCCCGAAATACAGGAATTCGCAGGATGCATACGTTCTAAAAGGGCTACAACCAGCTTCGTGAGAAACCTCACATCGGAACGGTACTGCTGCAACAACAACTCGCTCCCTTCCCCACATACATCCGATTCACTCTTTCGTCCCTCCACTTCAGTCGAAGGCACTTCTCCATTCTTATCCGATTGAGAGGTGTGAGCTGCAGATTCTCCATTTATTTTAGCTTTAGGCCCTCCCAGCGTATCGTTGCCATGAGCCCACCGGTGTGGTGGAGGAACTGCAGCGGCAGCGGCTTCGGGATAAGGCGGAAGCTCAGCCATGAACGGCGGCGGGGGTGGCGGTGGGGGAGGCGGAGGTGTTTGGTTTAGACGTCCCCAAGTCATGGAATGCGATGAGCGGGTGCCGCCAAATGTGTCCAACATCCGTTCGTCTATAATCCCGCTCGAGTTGGGCGACACCGCTGCATATGGCGGTGGAGGACGAACCGAAGGTGGAAACATTGGTTTTATTGGGTGTCCCATAACTCCAGGGCCGTGCGGGACGCTGCTGGAGAGGCTATTATTGGACATCTGAAAACTCCCACTTCCAACGGGGCTTAACCTCTGCGCATTCATAATATTTCCGGGGACAGTTTGATTGAAGGAAGCGTGCTGGTGTAAGAGGTCGTTCCCCGGTGTATGGCGAATCAAACTGGTTCCATTTATTTCGCCACATGGTGCAACGGGCATGGGTGGAGCCGGAGGAACACTCGATGCAAACGCCCTCGTCCGCGATGATGAGTTACTCTCGACGATTGCTGGTGGCGGATTCCTATTCGAAAGCTCCGCTGCGCGTCCGGCGGCCTCCGGAGGCAGGGGCTTATTTTTTGGATACATTTTCCCGTGTGTTTACTATACGACAGGGGTTCTTCAGTAAATAAATAAATGTATTGTATTTATGATTGTATCAAAGTATCCGAACGTTTGTGCACGTTGTGTTTTCTTCTTTTTTTTTCTTCGTGACCTTTCTTCTTTTTTTTTTTTGCCTGACGGGTACTCTCTCCAACGATAAAAACTTTTCCAGCTTCTTGTATGTTTGTGTACGTCTCCGCTTATGTCCTAGCAACTTGGCAACGAAACAAACACACGAACTTACACAAAACCCCAAAAATCAGTGCTGACAGTTGGTGTCTGATGTCCTGTCCACCCGCTTACGTTGCTTCAGCAGCAAGCAATAGCTTCCCTACGCGACCCCCCACACACACAGGTGTGCTCCAGCTCTATTCTATTTTATTTTTTTTTATTTTTTTTTAAAAAACAGCTTTTTTTTTTAATTCCCTTTTTTTTTCGCACGCTCACCCCGCACCACTCCCTCTGTTCTTTGTTCCTTTCTCCCCTACTCTTGTTGACCTTTCCCCCCCTTTAGGCACGTGTTTTCTGTTATTTTATTTTAATTTTTTTTT
>NW_027123521.1:2233-2758 GCF_001457755.1 Trypanosoma equiperdum
AAATCCTCCTCGCACCTCAGCCGTCACTTTCTTCGATAATTACTTTATTCGCTATTCCGCTTTGTTCTCCTTTTTCTTATTTTCACTTTTAACGTTACCGCTTAGCCGCTCTGCCTTCTAATTTCGCCCCTCAGGTATGTTTTCTCGGCCTTTTTTGTTTTGTTTTGATTTGCTCAGTTTTGTTCTCTTTTGTCTTTCCTGGCACGGTTCTAATTTTCTTAACTCCCTGACTTGGCTATTTGGGTGGATTACTGCTGTTGGTGTTGTTGATGTTGTTGTTGTTGTTTTCACAACTAATAATAATAATAATAATGTTGTTGTTTTTCTTGTATATATCAGTATTGGGATTTCAACAGCAGTACCACCGCTTGTTTACTACTCTCCTTTCCTCTGGCTCTTCTTTTGTTTTTTTGTTTTGTTTTGTTTTGTTTTCTTCTCGGCAGGCGGGCGAAAGCGGGAGCCAACAAAAAAATTATAATTATACAATTAAATAAATGATAAGTAAATAAATAAATATATATATAT
>NW_027123521.1:2768-4101 GCF_001457755.1 Trypanosoma equiperdum
ATAGCTGCGATTATTATTTTTCTTCCGCCTGCGATTCCGTTTCTCCCCTTAGTGTAATACCCCACGAACACACGTGAAAAAAAAAAATTGAAGGGTGAAGTACAAAGAAGAAACACACACACTCACACCTACACAAAAGCCGGAGAAACCAAGCAGGTACTTGAAGTACAACCGGTGGCAAATATATGAAAAAGAAAAACGAAAACTTACCGAACCAAATAAGGACCACACACACACACAAAAAAAAAACCTTTTCCCAAGTTGTACGGAACAAACAACAGCACCAACAGAAGAGACACGACGGTGACCACAAGGGCTAACAAATTATATAAAAACAAACAAATAAACAAATAATAATAACAATAACAATAATAATATAATAATAAAAGGAAATGATAATAGCGAAAGTAATTTTTTTTTAAAAAAGGGAAAAGTGTACGTCCCTTGAGTGCGGTACAAAGTATAACAAAGCTGCAAAAACTACCTTTTGCCCACCTATTATTCTCTTCTACTCTCCTTTTTTTCCTACTTCACTATACGTGTATTTATATTTATATATGTCCGTAACCGCTGTGTTGTGTTGAAAGGAGTGATAATGTAAATAAAATGACAGCATAAATTAGCGATAGTGGAAAAAAAAAGAAATGAGGAAAGAAAGAAAGTAATAATAATAAACGGCTTCCAGCAAACGAGTGGCAGTAGAGCAGAAGAACTCCAGTAACGTCAAAATACACATAATAATAACAATAATAGTTGTTATTGTTACTATTGGGCACGCTGCCACTTCAAAATAGACATACATATATACATAGACAGATATATATATATATATCTGGTAAGAAGAACTAAATCACCTGAGCTACGATACAATTAATACGGTAGCGTGGATATAGCACATGAGGAAGCGGGACAAAAACGGATTCAATAAACATTTCACCGTGCTAAGGAGACATCACTCACAATATGTTCCCTTGTCTTCCCTTGTCTTGTCTTGCCTTCAACATAAACAACACATGTGGTTTCACGTGAACTCACATGAAATACGGAACCACGATATTCCTCCATCTTTTATTTTTTTGGCTAATGGGTTATCAGCACATCAGTCCTCCTCTCCTTTACGCATAAAAAAAAAGAGCCTTATGTAATACCGACACCCACAATAATAACATAAACTCAACCTACCTTTCTTGGTGCTATATGTTCCTTTAGAGCAATAATAAAAGAAGAAAATAAAATTGAGAGTCATTCGTCCCAATTCCAACAGAGTTGACAATACCCCACTCCTTCTCTCTCTCTCTCATACATACACACACACGCACAAAAAAAAAAAAAA
>NW_027123521.1:4111-22960 GCF_001457755.1 Trypanosoma equiperdum
TTTTTTTTCCATGTAATATAAGCAGTGGGTGTGGGAATGTGTAAAACAGTTTTTTTTTTTTAAAATAAAGGTTTCTTTACTCATATATATATATCATAAATACCGGGTTCTTACGTCCCTTTTTCTCTTTTAAAAAATTTTTTTATAAAAAAAGTTTCATTTTATTTTGATCAGTAACCGCAGCCATAAGTAGAAACCCGCTGAATATATGTATGTGTGGGTACAAAAGCAATGTTTTGCCTTGTAACCTTATACACGCACAGGCTTCATTATGAGGTTTTCCGCACAAATAAACAAAAGATGATTGTCTGGGACGGAAAGTGGAAAGCGAAACCGATTGCACTTCAATTCGAAATCGCAATAGTAACAATAATAATAATAGTAAGTTTTTTTTTCCTTTAGTCATCCACGATTCTGATGAAACAAAACAAAAAAAAGAAAGGAAGGAAACGAAAAAAGGAGAAAAACGAAAACGGTGAGAAGGATTGAACGAAGCGCAGGTATGAAAAGAAGGGGAAAGTATTCCCCTCCCCTCCTTAAAAGTGCTTTTCTACCTTATAATGAATGCTCCTAATATATATATATAATTCCTTTTCGTTGGTATGCTTATCTTCGAAACTTGACTGGCACAACTTACACAACCCTCACTTCAGATGTGTAACACTAACTTGAATCAACGCTCTCTTTTTCTTTGGTTTGTTACATTTAGGCTAAGACGAGCAGTAAAGCAACAACAGCAACGTACAGCATCCCAAACATCTGTAAAAAAAAGAAATCAGCTCCCATTTCAGCTGCATTACACTCCATTTGTGAAGTTTCACTTCGCTGTATTTTTCTTTTTGCTTCACGCATGTAGCAGTTTTGTTGTGTACATTTTTGTTGCACGGTGGCGTGTTGGAGTTCAAACGAAATTTCTCCTAACGGTAACTCTCACCGGCCCATTGGGCCCCTTAACAGTTGAATAAACGCACAACAAAGCAAAACAGAAAAAGGTGGGAATGCTTACACATACTGGCGTGGGCCACATTACTTCCCTGCAGTAACTTCTTTCTTTTCCTTTTTTAATGTGGTTACCGAGTCATTGGTACTGTCGTCAATCCGCACAGAGGCACTAAAGTGCTTGTAAACGTCTATTCTGCCAGCCTTCCGCATTCACATTAAGCAATCGTACGCTTTCAGCAGGTGGTGGCAATTCAACCCTTACTTATTCTTCAATTATTTTTCTTCGGCGTTTCACGGAAGAAAGAACAAACAAGACATTGCAACCGACTAGAAGGAACTATTGCCCACGGCACGGAAAGATACGTATTAGTACACCGCGAGGCCCATAATGAAAGCCAATTATTCACTCCTCTAAGCAACCGACGTGGTTTCGAGATCGGGATCTATAGGCCTACGACGTGTTTCGTGTGTTTCCCCTGCAATGTTGCTTAAAGACAAAATGATTCGTTTTTTTTTCTTTTTGCATGAAGTGTGTGTGCTCCCCTCTTCACTATCTCTACTGACCTAACGTCCCTTTTGTAGCCACGGCATTTCATACAGTTCCTTCATGGTGCTACGTTCCATGGGATTAATCCTTAGGCAAGACCTCACGAACTCAATGGCATCAGCGGAGATGCACTTGTGCGTATCCGTCTCTGGCAATCCTCTTCTTTCTGGCACCTCCATTTTGCTTCCTGAGGTTTGTTCTCCTGACATCGTGTCTCCCACACCAGACTCCGTGTAAGGGCCGTTATTAGTGTTGTTGCACGTAGCACAGTGTTGGCAAAGAGGAAAGGTAAACTCCCTCCCCGCTGACAGAGGGAAGTTGGCGTCACTAGTCAATGAACCTTCCAAATCCTCGTTGAGCACCGCATCTCCAGCATGTGGTTGGTGGCCCTCTTGAATCCTCCAGCTGTGCAAAGATGAATTATTGCTAACAAACACAGATGTTGATCTTCTACCCAAAGGGAACTTGGATGGAGAGTGGGTGCGACGAAAGGGTGTCGCCTCTCCGGCCGCATTTGGTTGAGAAAAACATGAAACTGCTGAAAATTCGGGCTTGTTTTCTCTTGACACGGGCGCCTTCCCCGCTTCACTTAACGAACCGAAGGAAGTCGTAGGCACGGTTGCCGTGTTGGAACTACTTCTGCAACCACAACAAACACGCATCGACGTGTTAGTATGACCGTACGGAGAGCGTTGTGCGCCATCAGCCTCTTCGTGAGCTCGTGGGGACCCTCCGACCTCACTCGACTGAAGCAACTTACTGTCTTTCCACTCTCCACCAATTGCGCACTGAGTCGGGGACGATGCCAAAAGTTGTGCACCGACTTCATCTTCCCTACTGACCCTGGACATACCGCTATTACACCAGTCGGTGCAATCGGGTTTGGTGGAACTACGACTAACATGATGATCAAGTGTATCCGCATCATTTGATGCCAAGAACCGGCCACATGATGAAGAGCTAAACATCTGTTGTGAAGCTGTCCGTTCCGTGGTTCCCTCTAAAAAGATTGCGCTGCTCTCTGGGGGCTCGGAGCCATGAAGCGACCGATTGCAGAGTGTCGGACCTTTCAGGCCCTCTCCGCTGGGACACCCGTATGCCTTCCGAAGCGGCTCTTCAAAGGGATCCGGCTGCGCGTTGATCGCTTTCATCTGGGAGCGGGAGCTACGGGCCAACCATGGCAGTCGGCCCATGAGAAGCACAAACGTAGTGACACCTAAGGCGAAGACGTCTGCCTTGAAGAAATCAGCCACGGGAGTACCTGTGGGATCACATGCGGGTAATCCTGCGCAGTCTGAGGGAGACACTTCACAACCTGGGTTATTGCTCCCCGATAAGGAAGCTACACCAGTGCTCGCAACTTGTTTACATTCACTACCAACGGAAACCGAAGCGTTGTCATTCTGTGTTCTCACAGACGTGTCGGTCGTTTGCAGACTACCAATCTCTTCTCTCTCACCTTCCGGGAGTGTTTTTACGGGCAGTTCGTCATTCATTCTTGAGCACACCTGATGGCTGTTCGTGCTCCCGATACTAGTGTCTTTATGGGATGCCGCGTCAGAGAGGGCAACCCGTACCTCACTCGAAGCTAACATTTCGGGGGGTAGAAACGCCACTGTTCCCTCACGTGGAACAGGTGAGGTACACCCATCCACCATTATTGAGACCCCAAAATCGGAGAGTTTAACACACTCCTCCGCATCCAGAAGAATATTTTGCGGCTTCACATCACGGTGAACGATACCAAGGTCATGGACGTAAATCAACGCTTCCACGACGCTACGTATAGCCCGTGCGACTTCTTCTTCTGGCAGAGCAGCCCCACTAACACTTGGCACGACAGTGCCGTCACCTTCCAATGTCATGACAGCGCCCTTCTCGGCAAGCTCAAGGACTAAATAAATTTTTCGGCTGAAGGGGTCGTCGATCACCTCAACAAGTGAAAGTATGTTAGGATGCCTTAACTTCTTCATTATATCAATTTCACGCCGCACATTGTTCAAGGCGCAGTTCGCCCCAAAACCCTTACGTCTAAGCCTCCCACGGTTGTAGACCTTCATGGCGTAGAACGCTTTCTCATGAAGATTATAACAAAGAAACACCTTAGAGGAAGACCCCACGCCAAGGCACCACCTAAAGTATATGACATACTTGTTGTTAAGCATCATTTTTGCATCATCTAATGACTTCCTGACGGCGACACAACAATTGATGACGCCTTTCTTCAACACATTTACACGCGGACGTCCCGCGTTCACATTAATGAGTTCCACGGGCTCAGGAGGTATACACTCGCTGACCCATTCACTTATAAGCTCGGAAGAATGTGCTCGGCAACCTAAATTGGTGCCGTGAATTTTGCAAGTCTTACGATTAAAAGAATCTTCAGCCGCTCCCCCGGGGCAGGAGAATTGTTCTGTTGGTGATGAGCCCACTGTCAACCCGCACGTGCATATTGTTTGGCCATCCGTGTCCGCTGTTGGGGGCCGCTTTTCGCTGTGGAAGTTTCTCTCCCGTTGCGGCTCTTCCTTTCGCGGAGATGAGGTTAGAACACCACCAGCACACTCGCTGGACTGTACGCTACGAGCAGGGCAACTCCGCGCGTCGCTAACGTGCCTTTCTAGTGCGGGAATCGCAGACAACGCGTCACACGAAACACCCCTGTTCTGAAGTATAAGTAATGAGCGGCCCTCGCCAACTGCAATACGGCGCTTGATGTCGTCTTCCTTATAGTTCAGCTTTCTGAAGTCGCTATTGAACATTAGCGAGGAGTAGCTTTGGGGGGTCATAGGTTTGACTAGGGCGTTCCCCACAACCTCATTGTCATCGTCAATATCGTCCTCCACATTCTGCGCAGCTGCATTTACTATTTTAATGGGTGTAGTTGACCTATGAGCCCGCAGCTCCTCAGCAACCGTAGCCGTACAGCCGATTTGATCTGCAGCTAATCGGTTATTATCGTGGGCCGTTCCTGTCCCACTCCTATCGTGGCATCTGTCTACACCGTCGTTAGGATCATGTACTTCTAGCGACTGCTCAGTTACTTGGGCGCAATTAACCCCGTGAGGTCCTTCCAGCTGTCTGCTACCGCTCGCCGAAAATTGAGACGGGGCCCTATCCATATCCATGGACGGCAGGACGTGGGACCGGTGCTGGCGGTGTTTCCCATCAACTGATGATTCCTTTTCATGACCATCAAGTTCTCTTCGTTCCCCATGACCGCTGCCGTTACTGTAGAAGGGTTTATCGCGCACTGATTCTGCAGACGGAACCTTTGGTAAGAGAGTCATAATCCCCCTCCCTTGTTCATTACCGGATACATTTTCATCTGGCGGTGAGCGGTGTCCCTCTGCAGGCGGATGGTGTTTTCTATCCTTTCCCCCATATGCACTCGCCGCAGAGGGACTACCCTCTTTTGACGCATCCTCAGAATCCGCTGGATGAGTTCCTCTAACGTACTTTAGGACGAAATCCAGTAACATCGCACGCCTCACAAACGATGCCGCTCGTTAGGTTAACAAATGTCAATCCCCGTAGATAACCCTCTTATTCACCTGCGCCTCTTTTCCACTATCCTATGCTTATATAAGAGGAGATATTTGTGTTCGTTCCTCAACTGATGGTCAAGTACGCAACCAGTACACGGAACTCAAAAGAAGGAGGCGGTAAAGAGGCAATGAAGTTCGTTCAGCTGCTGCGTGCGCCGCTCTGCCCAAACAAATGCCCACCAGTTTCTGTTTCGCCACTCACCCTCGGTATTAGTATGAGAATATGTGCAACAAGGGAGCGAATACTTTTTTTTTTTGTTACTGCCGCAGTTCCTTTGCTTGCCTAATTCGTCACCTTTCCACACAAATAACAGGCCTCTATTTCCCACTATTCAGTTCTTCCCCCCCCCCCTTGTGCTAATAATCTTGCTACTACTTCGGTCTGCTGTTCCTTTTTTTTTTCTTTAATTCTTCTTCACCAACTTTCTTTATAATCCTCTTTTCTTATTGTATTGGCGCCTTCTAACCAATGATCAATCAGTCACTCAATCAAACAAAAAGTGAAGCTCGACGACAACTTTGACGTTGGCTCCGCTCTTTTTTTTTTCTTCTCACAAGCTGAGATACGGGCACAGACACACGCTTAATTCATCTAAAAACCTAAATACTGCAGGGTCCCTCGGGCTTAGCCTTGATACAACAATAAAGGAAGGATAAATATCTGTGAGTTCGCGTATGCACGCAAAGATATGAAAAATGTGTGGCGAAAATAACAAGAAAAAAAAAG
This sequence comes from Trypanosoma equiperdum, assembly GCF_001457755.1. Lineage (NCBI taxonomy): Eukaryota > Euglenozoa > Kinetoplastea > Trypanosomatida > Trypanosomatidae > Trypanosoma > Trypanosoma equiperdum. Next base: position 9,876 of record NW_027123521.1, read on the forward strand.
AAAGGGGGAAAAAAGGAAACGGAAGCATGTCAAAGAGCAGGTCGGAAACAGGTACAAAAGTGATAGGCACGTCAAGAAAGAAAGAGAAAAAGATAGAGGGAAAAAAGATATGCCAAAGAGAAGCGCTATGGAGCGGGAGAAAACTTTGAGGAAAATACAGGCCTCTGTATTATGGTTCCCTCCTTATCAGTAGAATAAAAATGAGGAAATATCAACTAAGGGAAAGAACAGAAGCTTGTGACGGAACCGAAAGAAGCTGGACGCTACGATATAAATAGCACACCGACTGAACAAAAAACAAAAAAAATAGGAAAGAAAAAAGAGACACACACACAAAAAAAAGAAAAAGATCGTGAAAGAAGATGGAACTCGAGGGCTCACCGACCCAGCCTCGAAACGGAAAACAAAGCAACAGTCCTCTTCAGGTACCAACAAACATCCACGAGGTGAATGTTGCCCCCGCTGCATCTTTTTTTTTTTACGCTACCACCCTCTTGACAATCGCCCTCCGCTGCATTAAATGTGCCGCGGAACTTTTGAAGACACCCCTCCCCTTCATGCGCTTCGTTACACCACACACAAACATGTATGTTTGTATTCACGTTCGTCCACGCGTACGGAACCACCTCCACAGCCCATCAAATATTAATTATATATCGGCCCGTCATTAGAAAAAAGTCGCAACGGACCGCCGTGGTCAGAAGAGCTTTATGCTCAAAACGAAGTCAAACCAACCACTCGGATGGCACCACCGTCTATCACCCTTTTCAGCGCCTCGGTTCCTCCCCAAATTCTTCCGCCTCCCAAATGTCCTTTCGTACACATACCCACGCAATCACGCTGTACGTTAAAGCGAAAACACACAACTGGAAGAAGAGGGGAACAAAGAGAAATAAACCAGGGGAGGGGGATCTCCCGGCCACCATTTCAGGGGGGAGGTAATCAAGGAGAACCGAATATGGATAAAATTCAAAGGATGGGAATGTAGGACAGAATAATGCAGAAGTTCCCTTCACAACCGCCAAACGACAGAGGCATACTTGCTGAAAGAATGGGAGGGGTGAAAGAAAGGCGGAAAAGTAAACAAGGCAGGCTCTTAGTTAGGCTATCGTGATTCTTGAAAACAATTTTGGAGCTTAACAAGGCCACGGCATCAACACCCAGAAGCTCTGCGAGGATGTTCACCCAACACCTACCCACTAACGCAAACGACGAAGCCAACTAACCGTGTCTTCCACATGACGGTGCAACCCCTCCATTAGCGTGGCGGATGAAGCTCCGGCCGCTTGAGCGTCGGCACGGGCCTTGGCTGCGTTTCTGATTGCTGCAGACACAAGTTCCATTTCATCGGGGTGAACAACGACGTTGAATTCTTTCACTGGCCCCCCAGATTCGTACACACTTTCACCTGATGCCACGGAGGCTCTTGACGTGCGCTCAACCCCAATCCCCTCAAACATAACGTCTTCCTCTGTGGCTGAAACGAAAGACACCATAGTTTCTCGAGTCTCCGCAACTTCCTTTTCCGTTTTATGGCCACTGCTGGCACTTTCAGTCGTGGAATTCATTGCGTCGGTGCCGCCCCGTGGGGCAGCAGCTGCCGTCTCGTCCCCTTCCGATGCTGTCGCCACGTCTTCACGTGGCTGCTCGGCGAAACTGCTCTCGTCGCTCCTGCCTTCATCTGTGGAATCAAAGCTTTGGGTATAACTCTGGTTGTGAACTTCATCTTTACAATCGTTAGTGTTGGCCAGCTCTCCTTCGTGTGATGAGAAGTCATCATCCTCCTCAGCCACCGCGGAGGCCGGATTTACTTCTTCACCATTAAGCAGAGATCTTTTCACACCAGAGGTCCCATCCACAGCGAGTGGATCTACGTGCCTCACCATCAATGAATCATCGACGTGTGGGTGCCCTGAAGATGGTGTTGGACGATTTCGAAGAGGCTGTTCCTCTTCCACACCTTCAACTTCCACCGTCCCAGAGGGCTCAAGGGTATGGTCGACACACTCCGCCGACTGGCGGTCAGAGAGAAATATTAGTGCATCAACGATGTTCGCATCAAAAGGTTTCCGTGCGGTCTCCTCATGCCGGGCACGTCTCTCCATTTCAGGCATCAAGGGAGCATCTTGTTGCCCAAGACTTACAGACGGCGGTGGTGGAACGAGTGTGACGGAGCTGTGTAGAACCGCGAAAGCCTTTTCAAGCGAGTCCACCAATGCAATCTTCGACACAGCATCGGGAGTGAGAAGGCTAATTTCAGAAGCATCCCCTCCATGTACCACCGGTTCATGGAAGTTATTGGCACCTGGTACCACACCTGCCCGCCCCAGAAACACCTCGTAATCGTGAGATGTAAGACTTGCGGTCGAAGCCTGTATGTCTGTGCAGTTAACATACTGAGGCTTTGTGTTTACATGCAGAGCTGTGCGGCATGCGTGGCAATCAACAGCTATAAAAGAGCAGCAAGCTGTGTGCACTGTCACGTGTTCGCACGATTCCATAATAACCCTCGTGGCCGCGCAAACGACAATTTCAAGAGGTCCTGTGCACTTACGAATAAATAGCGTCTCCACCACGTCATCAACATGTATAATACCCATTGCAATGCGTTCAAATACCACCTCAACGAGCATCGGCTGCGACGAGGCACCAATCGAATGCTCCCGACCACTTAAAGTTTCAGATGGGCGTGGAATAGAAACGTTCACTAGATCGTGAAAACGAACCGGTGGCAAAGCGTTGTCGCTTCCCCTACCTTCAGTACTTGCTGTCCCACGGGCGTGTTCAATGAGAGGTATCACCACCCACTCCGACTCATCACGCATTTCTTGCCAAGCGTCGAAGAACAATGTGGAGGGTTCCGTGTCACTGGGAACGAAATTTACTGTGAACATCAGCGGGCACGCCGCATCGAATTGTACGTTATCACACGCCTGCAAGTCAATTGCCCCTGCGTCCCTTTCATAGCGCGTGATCGCATTTAGTGTGATGACGTCTTTCTGTTGGAATGCAACAAAAAATTCTTCCCGTAAAGTCTCATCCACAGTGCTTTCCACAATTGATCCAAGGATATCCTCGATGCAAGGGGCCCGCACTGCGAGGGAAAAGAGGGTTATATCCCTGCAGCTGGTCAACATGAGCATCTCCGTTGCAAACACGTAGACCTCCATCGATTCACATTCCTCCAGTAGCACTTCCCTTCCCATCACAAATAGTCGCATGTCGGCACAGCGCCGAAACGTGATAGCTTCGGTAGAACCAATAATAATCACAGCGCAGTTCGAGCAGTCCTCGACAAGACAATCACCAACTATATCTAATATGAATATGATCGGGAATCTTTCTCCCGCATTGCTATCCGTTGGTCCGAAAGTTGAATCCTCGGTAGCGATGCGGCGTATAACTTTATCCGTGTCATCCCGGCGCCATCGCCATAGGGGAAGCCGTGTCACATCTGACGCGAAGAGTCGTTCGTGATCATTCATGGCGGAGGAGCTACCACCACGAACTTGGGCAATCCGGATATCTTTATTCCTTACTTCCGTGGGGTACAAGAAAACATCACTGACACCGTCATCCTCATGAACGAAGCGGTTACCAAAAGCAGCAAGCGCATGGGAGTAAGGGTAGTCCTGACCCCTTCCCAGAGTGTTACACAATTCAAGGGTTCCCTTAACGAGCTCAGGAGACTCGAGCTCAATCCCAAGCATAACGGTTGCGATATGCTCTTGTGGGAGTGGAACAGCAGCGTAATCTGCACTGAGGCCTTCGTACGCAATGCTGTACGGGGCAAGCTGTACTTCCTCCCACACCGACCTACTGTTACGACAGCTGGGTGGCGAGCAAAATCCAAGGCGAAGGTTCACACGGAGAATGTCGTGAGTCACAAGGTGCGCACTCGCAACGGCAACGAGGGGGCAGTCAACCACCGTGTCACAATAACAAAAATAACATGGCCCCATTAGAAGTTCACACCGCTCCACATTTTGTAGCACAACATAGCGAAAACGAAGCAGCACCTCCACCACACAATCTTGAAGGTTGCGAAGAATGAGTGTGTCTGTAGCAGTCAGGTACCCACTTTGTACGTCGTTCCTGTGAAGAATCAAGCGACTACCGGTCCTATTTTCCCAAACAAGGGTCCGAGCTTCAGTGTCCACCTTCATGCCTTTGGTTTTAGCAACTTTCTTCAACGAAGCGAAGCAATCACTATTGTCACTGCAAGATGCGTGACGCAATGTTGACGGTGTTGCATACAATTCACAGCGCCATTCTGCAGTACAATTTCTAACAGTAGTATGCCAGTGGGGCGCTTTCACGTCCAAATAAGGCCAGCTCACAGCGGTGCCATTGTCAGTAGCCACCGAAGTGGGACCTTTGCTACCACACAATCGGGAAGTTTGAAGAGCGTTCAAACGAGCTGTAAAAATAGAATTCCTACAAAGCCGTGGCACGAAGGGTGTGGTACCGCAATCGCTTTTCATGCAATCTAAAGCTGTAGAAACAGGGTAAAACAAGCAATGAAGGACCCTGCCAATACGTGCTGAGTCTCCTTCCTCATCACCGCTTCCACTCCCTGCACCTTCCATGCTGCTTTTAACGAAAGCTGCAGGCCCATAATCTGTGAAAAACGAATGCAGCAATAAGTCTCCGGCAGCAACAGTCGGTATGGCATCTTTAGATGCTCCCGCCCGTAGACACACACCCACAAAGTCTAACATGGCACTAACAAAATTGCTTTCATAATCGGCGAGTTGCATGCGCTGCAGGGTGTAGTCACACGAAAAAAGCTCCCCTCCCAGCAGTAGTGAAACGACATCCTTTTCGTCACCGCTGCTAGTAACGCTGCCATAATATTTTGACAAGATATGAACCACCTCTTGTAACTTGGCTGTACAAAAAGGGGGCACACCTAATGCACATGTCAACGTAAGTATACCGATAGCATAAACATCATCGTTAGTGCTTGGTTGGGTGCTAGATCCGTCAATGCATCCGAAGCATTCTAGAATACCAGTGTGAAAGGAGGGATCCTCTACCCATGAAAAGGCACCTTCCACCTTTCCCCCTTCGATACCTTTCGATATCAAATCCACCAGCGACTGCATAGCAGCGGCGAGACGTGGGGAAATAAAGGAAGGATCCGCAGGAAACAGCGGGTTGCTCATAATCCCACAGGGACCAGCAAGAGATGTGTGTCCCCTGTCGGCGCCGCAGAGCACGTTGCCAGCGTGAAGGCAACCGTGAACGACACCGGCATTGTGTAGAAGAGCCACTTTAGTGACAACAGACTTCACCACTGCAACCAGCTCGTTCTGTGACAGAGGCCGCGCATGAAATGCAATGACGTCAGCCAAGCTGACGGCACAGACGTCCACGTCGATAACACCAATAAGTCGGCACGCGGAATCCACGTGTATGGAATGCGCACCGCGGCAAATAGGCGGCCGCTCATCTGCATGACTAGATGTTTCCGAGGCATCACCACCAGCACCGATAATATCATTACTAGTTACCTGACATTGTTTGTTCATCAATCCTTTCTCTGTAAGGGCTTGCTGCATGGACTGCATGTGCGAAGCAAGACGTTGCAGCGTGACCAACGCCATGGATTTCCCTTTGTCTTCACTACTCGCCCCTTCGTCGAGTGAGCTTGTAGAGCATCTGTAATAGAATGGCGAGAAAGTTTTTACCATTGCCTCCATGTTATGTGTGGTACTTTCTGATCCATTCAAGTCAGACACAGTGCGGTGCCCAACGTAAAAGCAACTCATCAGCGTCATGTCCACCCGAGCCATGGGGGTTAGTAGCGTATTCCAAATTTCCACGTCTTCAACGGAGAAACCGCCTTCCAGATGGGGGTCCCTGTTTTCACCGCTAATTCCATATCCGATAGAATGTTCAGCGCCATCACCCACTGGAACACCGAGACGCCCCTCTCCATGGTGTCCGCTTCCTCCCCGGCGGGCGGCAGGACGCATGGGCTCATCCTTTGCATCAAGCAGATGATGATGAAAATATTCACCCTCTAAAAGGGTTGGGTCAGCTGATGAAATCGGTCTTCCCTCCGCAGTGACACTGTTGTCATGAAATGTCTCAAAAACTAACGACTCGGTGCCGTTACGCTCAATCGGCATAAGGTCCAACGCATCTGCTGCCACTATGGTTTCTGACGCTTCGAACTCGTGGTCAGCGGCTGTGGCATTGGAGACGTCACTTGACTCGTCAAAATCCATTCACAGAGACGAATGGAGAGCCGACTATTCGGTATGACCTCCGTATCCCGCGCCGCAGCCTTCTTTGCTTTTGCTTTTTCCTACTGTCTATCTTGCCTTACAATCCCCCTTGGTTGGCTGCTGCACACACCTCTATTTGCTACAAACACTGCTATTTCCCGAGGAAGGTGATTTGCTCCCGGATTTCGTGCCAGACCTATGGCTGAAGGTCAAATAGATGAAGAGGCAACCACTTGGCGAAGAGAGCGCACCTTAACTTCTTGAAGCAAATAAGCTCCACCGTACCGTTCCGACCTTTTCACCCTTTTCGAACCCGTTCGTTGGCTTTTCTCGATTTATATACTTACCGTGGTTCTTTCACCGTTTTCAGACCCCCTATATGTTTTAAGTAGTGGCAGCGCCTAATTAATATATATCTGTGATCCCGTAGCTTCCCCCACGGGCTGACGACAAAAAAGCCAAAGCAATGATGTCAACTAGCAATACTTGATATTTAAAAATTTTTCTTGTGTACAGGAAATGCATGAATGAGAAGCGGGAACAAAGACTAGCGTGTCGCGGGAAGTTGACCGTTCCAAGTAACACAGGGACAAGAGACAGTCCACAGTTTCTTTATTGGTTCTCTTCTTGGTACTGCATGGGAAATCCCCAGCCCCTGGGTTGTTACACTGTGCTCTTCCTCTTCCCTCCTTCAAGGGTCACAGGGCACTTTATGTACATGAGTGTACTAACAATGGTAACGGTAATACCAATTAACGGAGAGGGCAAGGAGAGAAGCGGATTGGTATGAAAGGGGTGAGGAGCCGTGCAGACATCAAAACACATGGGTACGTAAGTAAAGAAAACATTCCTTACGTTAATTTGTGTGATATCCCCGTTCCTTGCCGCTTCTCCCCTGCCCCGCCTACCTGACATCACCGCCGTTCAGCACATTAAGCGCCACTTTACATTGCACTGAGCCACCCTCGGGCTCGTGATGTTGCATCTAATGACGACGGCCTTGCAGACCGACTCCTTGTACCCCCGAAGCGTCTAAAAAAATTAAGCAATATAGAGTTAGCCAACCTACGCAGTCGCTTGGTGTCTTCCCCTTTGGAGACCCGACACATATTCCAAGAGGTGGCCTCCCGGTCTACATCTTTCCTTTTCCTTCTGTTCTGTTGTGACTGCTGACTGTAGGAGCCATGTTCGTGATCCGATTTCTCATCTGCAGTGCATTCCTCCAACTGAGGTTTTATTCGTCGGAGAACAGAGAGCCAAAACAATTCCACGTACGCATCTGTTTCCTCGCCCGTTATCTCTTCGCCTGCTTGTTGCATCTCCTCCAAACAACAAGATTTGATACTGTAAGACGTGGAGAAGGCCGCCACCTCAGGTACCTGGTATGAATCCATCACGCAACTGAGTTCCTTGTCGCACTCTCTGGCGTCACCGCGTTTCCCTTGGTCAGCTCCTGGTCCCACACGAGCACATTTAATAAGCTCTTTCAATGGGACAACAGCTGAAATGTCGGAGCTGCAGCGGCTATCCATAGCCTTGTCACAAAGAGCTGCCTCCACTTCCAGTACCTCCTCAGCCGCCACTCCATTTTCCGAAGAGGCAGCACCATCATTGCCTCCAAGAACCCTCAGGTCCATCAGCAAACTCTGCAATTCCCTATCATAACCCTGTGGACTGACGAGTGCCGCGTGAATGACCGAAAAAAGTTGCAGCGTGGTGATTCTACTCTTAAAGATAATTACCGTTTGTACAACAGTGAACACATTCCATGTATGATTCAGGGGAGTTACAACGTATGCGCTTTCGATGCGACCGAGAAGCACACGCACATCGGTTCCAGGATTCTCCGACGTGTTGAAGTCACTAGATAATCCTGCTGCGTAACCGGACAGGCTGAGTTGACGATTTTCTTGGCATGCAACGAGCCGCACTGAAGAAAAGCTGCCTTGCACCTGAGACGAAACTGTTCCACGTGGGGTTGGCTGCATCTCTTGGTTGTTTCCCCAACTTCGGAGGTGCAGTGCAGGGTCAGCGCCGAGTAGAAATTCCAGCTGATCTGCAGGTAGGCCGAACAAGCAGTCGATCCACGCAGCAGCAACGTTTCGCTGTTTCTCAGGAAGAAGCCTCCTCCCAATTATTTGAAGTACCAACTCACGCTGCATCAGCGGTGCAGCAGAAAAGGACTTCATACAGTTTATCGTGGCCTCTTCTAGACTATGCAAATCAACTTGCTTGACAATGGGCAGGGTACTAGATACATCGTCTCCTTCCTCGACATTGTTCTGGATTCCTTCAACGGCGGTCCCATCCGCTAATGTGAGCAGAACCCGGTGAAACGCGACGGAAAACAGTTCCAGAAGAAGCACACGAAGTTCCCAAGTTTCTGCGGAAGGACGAACAAATTTCGAAAATGATCCATCCTGCCGTGTGTCACTGATTATTTTAAGGAGCGGTTTAATAGCTGCATCCCACCTGTCCCACAAGATCAGCTCCAGCAATGTTGCCACACCAACGGCCCTCTCTTTTGCCGAGGAGGAGGCAAGTGAAGCACACACTCCAGCGGCGCCCAACCCAGTAAGAGAATGGAAACGCGACCTATGCGCTGATGATGCACTGACAGATACGCTGCTCTCGTTCCTGCACAGATCGACTCCTCCAAAGGTGCTTCGCACGTGACGAAGGGTATGATATAGAAATAAACCATACTGTGTACGCCGCTGGGCTGAATTCGTCACATCGCGTACGCCACCTGGTAAAAAGGCTTCTTTTAGGGGGCCTGTAAGGAACGCAGCCAGCTGCTTGGAGGGCTCCCATCTTGAGTCACTAAAGGGTCGTTTGTTTCCCCTTTCCTCCTCGTCTTCCTCTGATACACAAGACTCTTCCTTCCTTCCTTCGCCCCCGCCGTCTTTATAGGGCGACAACGGGGCATCGTCATCACCAGCATTGAGAGAACTACTGTCGCCACACAGGTGCGCGACCACCAGCCGACAGACTCCCTCCAATGCCATCGAGCTTGCTGTTGGGAGAGACGGTGAAACCGCGGGAAGATAGTAGTCAGCTATTAACGACAACGCCAACGAAGGTGAGAGATTATTCACAGCCAGGCCAATGTTGTAGAGGAACCCATGTGCTGCAGCAAGATTGAACGCTCGTGCGCTCTGCTGTTGTGAATGCTTGGTGAAACAGGGGTCCTCCAGCACAGTGACATAACTCGAGTATTTCTTGCTCGTCGAACGAGAAACCTCGGAGCGTGTGCAGTTACTCGTGGAAGTTAATTCTTCTGCAGCGCCCAGGTGCTCAGCAGTGGAAGCGCCAGGTACGTGCAGCATGCGAATTCCCATTGATTCGGATGAAAAAAGAAAGTCCATCACTCGAAGGAGGTAAAAATACTCTGTGGGTTTGTCAAGCAACACCTGTGCGATGTACTCACTAGCGTCGGACACGGCTTCCCAGCATTTTCCGGCAGTTGGTAATGGTAAACTATTACATTGACCAACAAAGGCGCTAAAAACATCACCAGCACCCACATCGTCATTCAACCGTAGTGGCTCAATGGAAAGTTTTCCGGTGCACAACACTATTCCTAGCAACTTTGACAAACAGAGGCGAAGGTTCGTCCCGCTGGCCCTAAAGATGTTGAACACCTGCATATCCGTAGTGTTGCCCGTGTACTGTTCCCCCGCAACCGCATGAAACCCGTCGGCGGTCGGACGAAGGCGCAAAAGATCGGCCACCTGATCGTTTGGCAACTCCAAGTGAACCGTTGAACCACCTATGTTCAAGGGAACAACACCCTGCTTTGTTTTTAAGGAATCGACCTGTTTCTTTGGGCGCACCACGGTATCAGTGTGTGGCCGCTTCTTCGGCTCGAACCGATCTGGTTCCGTCCTCTTGCATGCCTTGTATAACATCTCGTGCTCCAGAAGCAGATCCTCATTGCGTCTCCTCGTTTTCACCTCGTCTGGAGGGACAGCGCCAGCGAGGCAAACCGACCTTGCGCCACTGTTGACGACACGCAGAAGAGCCGCCGCCGTCGGCTGAGCGAAGCCCGGTTGCCGCAATCTTTCGTCAATACGTGTTTCACTAGCCAGTAGTGGGAGCGAATGATTCTCTTCCTTTGAATAAGCAGCACTGGCTCCCTCAGAAGAGGTCGAAGGCCCTTCCAACGCGCGTCGCAGGGCTTTGGCCTTTTTGCTAAAGTCATCCGAACTCGTCGGGGCTGGCCGGCCGCTGAAGAATTCGTACAGTTGGTTCAGCAGTGTAATGGCTGCACCTGGCTTACCTTGTGCTATAGACTCTGCAGTTTCTTTCGTTATGGCGGAAAAACCTATCCGCTTCATATCTGCAAGCAGCACTTTCCAATTCGACCGCTTGGATTCGGCGGAGCAGCCGGGAACGTAGCAGTGCATGCCCACTTGACGGTCATAGCGGCTGGCAATCTCGGCGAACACAAATCCATTTGAGAGATCTTGCTGAGGGTATCGCACCTGTTGTGTGAGGTCTAATGACTGCAGCCAACGTATCACTTCCCGCTGCATTGCTCGTTAGCGGATTATTAGTTGGCGCGTCCACTCTATTTCCCCCCTTCCCAATTGGATGCCTGTGTGATTTGGGTGTGCTTCTCTACTCTGCGCCGCCTGTATCTTAAAATAGAAAGTGTCAAGAAGCCTCGGCACAATGTACTTTGTGCGGACGAAGTGGGGCAGAGGTTCTCCCAACAGAGAAATTGTAAGAAGAGCTGGATAATACTCCAATTTCACAAAAAAATAAAACAGGTGTATCTCCCCTAGAGACACCTCTGTGGCTACGTGCCGTTGCTTCTGTCCCGAAAGAGACTAGTTATTAACCTATGTATGTACGCGGAGTAAGTTACTCTCTAACGTTACGATATGGGTTTATTTATTTGTGTATGTGTTTGTTCGTACGCCGAGAGAGTACAGAGAAAACAGATAGCTCTTGAATAATTAGTCTGGTTGATGAAGCAGCGGGGAGCATGCGAAGAGAAAGCCAAGCAAGTACACATGGATAAAGATGCGTGTGTAAGCATCCTTTTACGTGTCTAACCCCAATAGTTAAATGAAAGCCACTTAAACGTGGCTGCTTTGGCATCTTGCCACAAGAACAGAGTTAGTTACGTCACCCCTTCCTTCCTACACCGCATCTGTGCGAAACTTCCATCGTTTCCCTGCAACCCGAAGCTGCATGTTAAGAAACAATGACATCCTTCGTTTCCCTCCTTCCTCCGCCACCCCAAAGCGCACACACGCTACGACCGACCTCTGCAACAACACAACACAGTACGACTGTAACCTTTGGCCACCATCGCCTACATTCGTGCAGAGCACCCACACTAAACCTCCTATCCTTCCTGTCCTGCCTCAAGCATCCTCAGTATCGCCTCCGCTTTCTTCAGATCATTCCATCAACTTTTAAAGATATTAAACGCCAAACAAACTTAACCACACATCACAGGCTGCTTAAATATATGGTAGGAAAGAAAGGCATCCGCGTCGAAAGGCCCCTGACACTTTTCCCACAATTTGGACAGTATTCACATCCCTCAAGCAGCGGTAGCCGATCCCACTTCTTTACGCTGCGGCAACATAATTCCCCATTCCTTCAGCTGCTTCTGATACGTAGGGACACCATCCACCCAATCTGTGAATATCTCCACACCACCATTCGTAACGACCATCGTGTGTTCAAATTGTGCGCTTCGGCGCCCGTCTTTAGTGGTACTTGTCCATTTATCAGGCCACGTTACATCCTGCCATGTTCCTAAGTTGATCATCGGCTCAATCGTGAAGACATGCCCTGGCCGCATCATGCCAAGACTCTTGTTGTTGGCGTAGTGACACACCGTAGGTGATGTATGGAAGAGGTGGCCAACACCATGACCCGTGTAGGTGCGAACCACTGAGCATTGATATTGTGAAGCACAGGCCTCAATAGCATCACCTACCTGCTTGTAAAGGGCTTCAGGTTTCACTACACCAATGCCAGCGCAGAGACACTCGTAAGCAGCGTGCACAAGCCGGACGCTATCATCATCCGGCCGACCAATGAATACCGTCTCGTTCAGGTCACCGTGGAATCCATTGAGGTAGCTTGAAACATCAATATTTAAGATGTCTCCCTCCTCGAGTTCACGAGAGTCAGGGATACCATGGCAAATAACTTCATTCACAGATGTACACACAGATTTTGGGAATCCGTAGTAATTTAGCGGAGACGGGTACATGTTACGCTCGACAGTGGCTTCATGCACTATGCGGTCCAACTCATCGGTGGTGATGCCAGGTTTGGCCGCTGCCGTCGCAATGTCAAGCACCTCCCGCGAGAGCTGACAAACAGTCTTGATTCGCTGAATTTCCGCAGTCTTTTTGCTGTCATCGTGAAGGAACTGAATATTATATACCTTCACCTTACTTCCTCGGTCTTTTTCCTCTGAGGCAGACACGCCCCCTGCACAGTCAGCATAGTCTGGTCGCGGAATATGTGACGGAACAGCGCGGCGTGGCGTTATCTTACCCGGCCGCAATGGTCCGGTGAAGTCAAACGTTTTCATGGCCCAATCTGTCATGGTAGGAACATTAGCAACGGAAGTGTTGCTGTGTTTGAGTTTATGGTTGCTCCAGTTCTCCTTGAAGCATTCCTGCGTGCAAAAGTAGCTTGGAGGAAGACCAAGTTTCTTGCATGTTGGGCACTGCATTGCAGGCTCCAACTTTCCGCAACCTTCGCACGACATCAGTCAAGGGAAAAAAAAAGTCTTAGTATCTACTACAGTGGAAGCGAAAAGGAGTGGAATGTATCATCAGGTAGGTCTGTCTCTTCGGCGGTTACACACAC
>NW_027123521.1:22978-26160 GCF_001457755.1 Trypanosoma equiperdum
ACCGTGATCACCTGAGTGGAATCCCTTTACGGTACTCGCTTTTCAGTTTTTTTTGTTTTTTTTCCCAGGAAAAAAAAATCTTCACACCATGCTCAGTGATCTACACTCCCTCCGCGATGGTGTTGGCAACGTGCTAAACACCGTTACTGGTATTATTACTATTATCTGTTGTTGTTGTTGTTGTTTGCTTTCTACCTTTTCCCTTCCAGTTCCCTGCTAACTTCCAGGCGCAACACCTCTTTCCCCAAGCAAACAAACCTTCCCTTTCCGTTTTTGCATCCGCCGCCCCCTTCTTTAAGTTGCGAAAACCAAAATGCTAACGAGGTAGGGGGAGGCAAACAAAACACTACGGCAATTATGTGCAGATGCCGAGAAGGAAAAGGTGAAGGAAAGAGAAGAGAAATAAACAATTTTTTTTTTTAATCAGGAAGCGGCCCCTTTTTCCGAGTAAGAAGTAACAGTACGTTGCCCAAGAGGCCAATTTACCTCAGTGCATTTTTCATCCAGCACACGAACACACCTTTGCGAAAAAAAAAAAACAACTGTAAAAGGAAGATATGATGCGGGGTTTACAGGACGGGGGGGGAAGGGAGGAAAAGGCAAATGTTGGGGGGGGGGGGGGGAAAAAAACACAGACTCAAGACCACGACCGTGTAGAGACGAATACGTCACAGGTGGAAAAGAATCAACTTGGTTCCGCAATGCGACTCCGCCTTACGAACAGGAAAGAGAAAAAAAAACAGGGACAAGGCGAAGGAAGAAGAGGACAAGATCAAAAAAAAAAAAGAGGAACAAAGATAAATATCGTCAAAGAACAAAAAAAAAAAGGACATTTAAACCGGCACGCACCTCCTAACATTCCGCTGTTAACCTCTTACCGACACAGAGGAAATTTTTTTAAAAAAAGAGATGCACATTCACGGCTGATCGTTCTTTTTTTTTTTTGCGTTTGCGGGAGCTTCACAGCGGAGAGGATTGAGTAAACGAAAAGCATCATATCACATATGCCGGCGGTTGCATGCGTATGCTCGTTTGCGTATGTGTATGTGCGGGTGCAAGAGGGTGTACATGTCCGTAGCGATATAAACAGGCAATTTGAATTTAACCGTCACAACGCCCAGTGGGCAACGTAGTGGCACTTGTTCATAAAACCAAACGAGCGGAGATGTTGTTTCTAGAATACAAACAAAAGGAAAACACATCGTAGAAAATTTAAGAAAGCCACGAAAGGGAAGAAGAACAGTGGGAAAAGCGGAGCGATACGATCCACCAGGGGTGCTGCTGACAACATTTTGTCAAGGTTCAGCTACGCGCAGAAACAAGCAAAAGCAAAATGGCCCGCTGCAGCGCCGCTTTCGTCGCCAAAAGTAGGGCGAAACTTAGTATATCAGATAGGAAAGCACGACGGATAAACACCAATTGTGGGGGAGAAACACGAGCCTGACGACAGAACAAATAATCTCGGTTAGTTTCGCTCACAGTAAACCCCCTTCATGGTTGTTTCCCGTCTCTTTTTCTCTTTCCTCTGTACTGCTTCTTACTGGTTCCTTTAGTATTGATACTTTCTACACCGCTGCTCTCTTTACCCCTAATTGTTCATCCCTTTCCCTGAATTTTTACATTCCTTTCCCCGGAATATAAATAAGTATTCGTATATATATATATATATATATATATATATATACATACATTCACACATGCCAGTTTCCTTTGCCCATCTGTCTATACAGCCGAATGAAGAAAAACAACGGGACGCGGCGCTCACACAGCACTGGTTCAGCAACGAACCAAACTAATTAAAATAACGATGCCAACAAATCACATGGAAGGTTAAGAAGAGGTAGAGGGAGGCGTTGAGAAAAGCAAAAGGAAGCGGAATGGTGGACGTTCAGTGCGTCTCATGGTCTTTTACTCTGGGCAACCCCCACCCTTCTCTCACTCAATTACCTACTTCATGTGCTTTTAGCCCCTCCTCTCCCTGTATTGAAAGCCTACACATCATCCAAAACACTAGTGAAAACAAACGCAAACAACAACATCCACAAAAAGAGGTAATAATATTTTATGAAAGAATATATGTTACCAACTCGACTAGCGTTACCTCGTTGGATAATATCTACAAACTAGTTAGCCTAAAATACAACAGGACTAACATCCTCTTCGTCCTCCGACTCAACTTTCTCTAAACCACCACCATCAACCTCTTTAGATCCCTGAACCCTCTCCTTCAGAGCAGCCTCCGAAGTCATCTTTCGAATATCAACTACAGATTGCATAAGCTCCCGCCGCCACTCCCAATCTTTCTCGGGTGTACCATTTAAGCTTTCTAACGGTCCATCGCCCGGTGTTTCCAGATCATCTAAGCAGCGACTGGTTGCTCCCGCAGTGGTTGGTTGCTCTTGCTGTTGCTCATTACGCTGGTCAGGGGGATCAGCCCCTGATGGATGAGTGCAGGTAGACAAGCGATGCAAGAGAAAGGACAATCCACTGTCAGCCAACTCAGAATTGGTGGACTTGGCGGTACCACTCCCCATGAATGTCGCTTGTTGAGATGTCGCACTATTACCTAGACGTACTCGATGCATCAGGCTTTCTTTCGATTTCTCCAATTCATCGTCATCGTCATCGCAAACGTCAAACGCGTAAACATTTCCCTTAGCTGCCGTCAGGCCACAAATGGGAGAGGTTGTATTTTGCTGCTTCCTTTCTCCTCTTGTACTATTTGCGTCAGGTGGCACGGGTTTCAGGGCAAGTTGCATCATTGCACCCGACTCCTGTTGTCTTTGGCCATCGTTCCCCGGTTCGTTGCCGAGTCCTTCCGTGCTGGGAGATGCCGGGGTTTCTTTCAGAGGCGGCAGTTGCCTGCAACGCGCTTTGGGGGCACCAACAGAGGTCACACGACCAGTGAATAGACGTGATGTGCGTTGTGTCGGCCCCCACCGCTGACAAGATGGCCGCGGTTTGCCACCATCACAGCCTTGATTAGTAGAATCCCCGCTGCTAGCGGTGGACTGACTATTCTTACGCAGGGACCTGACCGCGACCGACGGTCTATTTCTGTCGTAGGAAGGCTTATTCTGCTTAAGTTGGTGCGAACGGGAGCTGATAAGTGAAACATTCAACCTGGAGTACGAACCGTGCATTTCATCAGCACCGGAAGCACCCAAAGCGTCGA
This sequence comes from Trypanosoma equiperdum, assembly GCF_001457755.1. Taxonomy (NCBI): domain Eukaryota; phylum Euglenozoa; class Kinetoplastea; order Trypanosomatida; family Trypanosomatidae; genus Trypanosoma; species Trypanosoma equiperdum. The sequence continues at coordinate 26,154 of NW_027123521.1, forward strand.
ACCCACA
>NW_027123521.1:26170-29033 GCF_001457755.1 Trypanosoma equiperdum
CCTATTTCTGTCGTAGGAAGGCCTATTCTGCTTAAGTTGGTGTGAACGGGAGCTGATAAGTGAAACATTCGACCTGGAGCACGAACCGTGCATTTCATCGGCACCGGAAGCACCCAAAGCGTCGAACCCACACTCGCGAATGCACTCCTGCACAAACAAATACTCATCGCGAATGCAAATTTCAAGAGGATCAACGTGAGCAGAATGATGTTTTTTTTGCACGCGAGCTGACTTCTGTAAAGAAGTGTTGCTTATTTCTGCATCGTCCAAGTATTGTAGATCGGGCATCAAATGCCCAATAAGTTTAGAATAGGAAACCTTGCGTTGTCGTGTGCCCTTTTCTTCCGAGCTATGTGACAGTTCAACTATGGTCTCGGATGATGCTACGGGATTTCCCTTCAAAACCAGGTGTTTCATCTTCTTCAGCTGGGGCAGAGTTCTTTTTAGCATATCGGTGTCGCGTATATCATTTCCTTCCAGATCTACAACCTGAAGAGTTGAGCTAACTTCAGTAAGGGCGTCAATGTCTGAGATGCTGTTGAACGATGCGTACAATTCTTCAAGAACGGGGGCGCATGCACCGACTCCGGACACACTGCTTACAAGGCAATTGCTAATCCAGAGTCGCCTCAAGTTTGCGTAATTCGTTCCCAAAACGCGCAGCTCAGTAATTCTTGAGTTATTCAGCTTGAGCGAATTCAGCTGAGGCATCCTTGCACTGATGCTTTCTACACAGCGCAGGGTCCCGAAATCCAACTGGAACTGAGCGGATGAGACTGCTTTAAGATCACTGCAACGAGTTAACCTACGCAGAAGCTCATCTGTAATTGCCTCACCGTGCACAGCGCTACTATGCGTCACTTCACTACCTCCCGTACATAGTCCGTCAGGAAGCTGTCCGTTATCGCGTGATTTGTCTATATTACCCATTGAAGAGAAACGCGGAAAGCCTGCAGAGGAGGAACCGCAATCCTCCGAAGCATACACACCGCTATCAGTGGGGTTGGATGGCAGAAGGGGACGAGTTTCACGGCGGTGCATTATGCCATGCCGTGGCGAGGGACGGTCCCTAACACCGGAATTGAGATTCACATCTGTTGAACCTAAAGTAGTATTAGTATTTGGAGCGAATGACGTATCTAATGACTGCGACTGACTATGAATAAGTCCTCCTTGCTCTTCTTGTTGCCTCCCTAAGGGAGAAAGCTTCCGCCAACTCCCCCGCGCATTGTTTTTTTCTACTTGGGAACTGTTTCTTACTTCCACAGGCGACGGCTGCTGCGGCCTTCTCGGTAATGGACCTGTTGGCCGCGCATCAAGTACTGTGGATTTCTTCATTTTCCGAGAGAGTCTATCTCTCCCACCTTGTTTAAAAAATATATAGGTGACCAGTCAGATGTGTCAGGCTAGTTACGCGGCGTCGTTACTCAGCCCCCTGTACTTATGGTGATGGTGAGGACACAAAAACGGTGTAGCAAAATGTGCAAGGGGGGGGGAAGGGGAGAATGCTCTATCTCTCACACACACGCACACCAATCCGTTACTGGCAATATCACCGCGGCCTCCCTGGGGCGAAGAACCCACTTGTTCTTGCTATTCGTCCACTTCCAACTCCCCTCACACAGCACCTTCAAATCAGTTGGACGTTTCTGCTTGGGCTGATTGCCCGCTATCGTCCTCCGAAGATATACAACAAAAGGGCGTGATGGTGAGTTATTTTGCTAATGGCCACAAGCCTGTTATTGGCCCCCCGTGCAGCCAATACCAGACAGCGATCCTTTCTTAGTGAATTCCCCCTAACACCACCAGCGAATATTTAAAAAAAAGGGGGGGGCAAGTAAGTCATATAGATAAATAAATATTTGCATATACATATATATATATATAAGAGGGACAGCTGCTGAAAGACCTTCTCAAACAAACCAGTCATCCAGTTAATGAGCGTAGAAGAAAAAAAGCCTGCAATGAAGGGCACATACATACAAACACAAAACACAATCCACTCCTTTCTTTTCACTTCTTTCTCTTCTGCTTCGTCCGCCACCTTCATATTACTACACATCATTGAAGTGTACGACAAGCGTGTCCTTGGCAGCACATCACAAAGGGATAAACTGTGTTGTTGACGGTGACACCCCTCTTATCATTCCTCTCTCTCTCTCTTTCATATTACATTCCTTCTTTCCGTCCACACGTAAAAAAAAAAAAACAGGACAGTTGCACAGGCAGAAAAATGGAATGGGGCCGAACCGAGAGAAAAGGAATGAAAGGAGCTCTCAGAAAATAGTTGTAGACTTTTATATAGATGTACAAGGGATGTCATTCACACAGGCAAACAAAGTTATATACATCTCAATTCTTTCTCTTCCTGTAGGATATTTTGAAGGTTCAAGTCCTTCAAATGCCGGGTCTCTCATTCTTTCCGCTTTCTTTCTCGGTTTCTTTCTCATTTTGCGGTTACTTCATGCTCCAACGAACGTTTCGGTGTGGCCTCCACGCAATGAAAATACAATAATAATAACAATAATAATAACGACTCTGCATGATCAAGTCGTAAAATTGAAGTGACAGTTATAGATAGAACTGTGAGAGGGCACCTAGTGAATTTAAAGAAAAACAAACAGTTCGCGAGATATGCAAATACACAGGCAGACTCAAGCTGCATCACATCTGCGGGGTGAGTTGAGAGGGAAGGAAGGAAATAAAAGATTGAGTCCGAGTGTGAAGACTGAAGAGTCGATTCACCCAAAGCATAAAGGGAGAAGGAGGCGGATAAAATCGAGAAGCAGTCGGATTCACCGCTGTCTACTGCGACTTTAGTACTGTCATATCCTATTCAACACCCACATTGTCTTTTTTTTTT
>NW_027123521.1:29043-39202 GCF_001457755.1 Trypanosoma equiperdum
TTCAGCCAATAAACTGGGAGTTTATTCCTTCCCTTGAACTGACGAGATTGAATTTGCATTTTTTTTTCTTTGCACAAGAGTAGCCACTGCGTACCGGGTCGCCCATATAATTCTATTAATGGTGATAATAGTAATAACAGCAACAGTGATTCCTAACCTCTTCCTAAAACCTCATCCCCTGGTTGACAATATTTCGTACTCTACACACACACACACATACACAAATCCCTCATCTCCTTCTTTCCTATATCTCTCTTTTGATATTACTTCGCATCACCGCTCTCTTTCCCATCTACTTGTTGCATTGATACATTATTATTTTCTTTTTTTTTTTACATCTCTGGGTTCTCCTCGCTGTCACTGCACCGGCGGCAATAAACCATCTCCTCACTAGCGATAATCAGTTTTTTCGGTTTGAATCGTTGGCCGCATGTCTTTTTCCTCGCCTGTACCATTTCTTCCATTTCCCTAGCCATCCTTGAGCAAGCAGCGTTGCGGAGCTGAGCTTCACGTTGGATATGATCATCAATCAGCCGGTATGGTGGGGCTGAGGGCACGGTAACCTCAACATCCACTTCTTTCTTTTCTCCCTCATTCGCGGCAGCGTAGAAGGGATCATGCGCAGTCAACTTGTACTTGTAGAACGCCCAGCATTTCTGAATCGTCAGGGCGGCATTATTAAGGAGAATCTTCTTCCACGCCAGCTCCTTTTCCAGCTCGGACAACCTCTCTCGCGCGTAGCCGGTGTTCAGCCGCGCTGCAGCCTTTTCATTGAGCCTACGGCTTTGCCGCATTCTGCAGAACGTCTTATACAAATGGAAGGAGCGCTGAATGATGCGAGCCTTCTTTTCAAAGTATTCCGACGTGAGCTTCAGCGTTGTCCTTTTCGCGTCGTCCCATCTGTACTTAACAAAACGCTGAATCATACCCGCATTGTGGTCAAAGTCATCTTCCCGAAGACCATCAATCTTCCACTGTCTGCGTTCATGTACCTCCGGTTGATCGAGAATCTCCGCGAGCCTCGCTTCACGAAGGCGCATCGCATCGTTAATTTCCTTGACCTCTTCAATCGTTGGTGGACTGGGGTACTTTGGTGTTTTGCGGAATTGGAATCCGCCTGTAAGCCCTTCGGAGTCCTCTGCAGTCTCAAACTTCTCCCCTACCTTTTGGACCGCTTCCTCCCGACGTCGGCGCCAGGGGAAATACACCTTAGGTTTGTAATCCACCGGGAAGGGAAGAACCTTCGACTTGGCTTCCTCATCAGCGAATAAAAGGTCTCGTCGACTGAGGTACCAACGGAATACACGCTGTATTTTCATAACGGCGTCCTCAAAACGCCTTCGCTGCCATGTTCTCATGGCCGCTTGACCGGACAAGCGCTTCTCCAAAAAGTTTTTCTTCTGCTCTTCAACCCACTGTTGTTTTATCTTGGACAACTTGTCCCGCCTCCACCCAGCGATGAGGAACCGCCACCAGCATTGGATCTTTGTAGCGAATACCTGACGCACGTAGCGGTGAACCGCCTCATTATTTAAACGGCGACGGGTTAGAAGACCCCGCCACATGCGTGCAATTGTAGCTTGAGCCATGTGTTCACGGAGCCCTGCAGTTGATATGTCGTTCAGGTATTTGTATGGGGGTTTCTGCGGAGGTTTGTAGCGGCCCACAAGCATTGACGGTGGCACTGGTGGACAGTAAAGGGTTAGCATGGGAAACATTTTTTCATCATTATTGTGGAATGCATGGTATGGTACCAATTCATCGTCGGCGGTTGCTGTAGAACTTGCCATTGTTGAACCCCGTAAGAACCTTCTCTTTTAATGATGCACCACGATACAAAACGCACAACAGCGAGATCCACGCCCGTTGCAACGAAAAAAAAAAACTGAGCAAACTTTTGCTTCAACTTTTTACACTTGGAACAACGTTGTTACAGACGCACATGTATACGTATGTAACGGTTGTCAACAAGAAGAGTAACAATGAAAAGTGAAGAGAGGCGAGGAAGCAAAAAGTACGTGTTAAAGAGGCAGCTCACGAACAGAACAAAAGAAGTACAGGGACATGTGTTCGATAACCCGTTACAAAAACAGAATGTGAACTGAAAAAGAAGAGAGAGGAGGGAACCAGATTCCGATCGCAAGACAGGTTCATCAACATTCTTTTTTTTTTTGCATTTCCTGCGACACACCCAGAATTTCTTCCGCATTTTGCGAGTCCTTAGTGCGACCTATCGATCGCGCGCACGTGTGAACAAAGTGCGTTGGGCAAAGAATTTTTTTTTCCGGTTGTGAAATTGATTGCGCTGGGTTACTTCAGTACGTGAACTCCCTGTCGGTGAAGTGGGTGTAGTTGGGCGCTGGGTCACATCGACATCGCCGTCAGCAGGTCCCTGAGTGTTGTGAACACGCTGCAAGCAGATTATAGGAACACCGGCTTCCCTCATAAGTGTCTCCACGCGATGTCGAGTCACATGTGGAAAGTCCGTTTGCACAAGTCCCGTTACAGTATGAACATCAGTTGGTTCCATGAGAAGCAGTTTTTCATAAAGCGAAAGCTCATCTTGATCCGCGTTGTCCACCTGGCTGGATGAGCGATTTGGATCGAATATAAGTGATGAGTCTAGTTGTTGATCGCCGAGAGACGCCGTATTATTCCTCAAGAAATTAAGTGCTTGCCTTTCAACACGCTCGGCCGAGTCACCAGCAAGACTAGAGAGAACACAGCAGTTCATCTCTTCCAACTCCTTAACTCTCGCAACACGTCGTTCCTCCTCAAGCTCCCCCTGGGTTAAAACAAAGCGCGTTTTCAAGAAATCGCTGACCCGAAGTCGTTTATATGCAGATCCACCCGAGAACCGTGGCAAACGATGGAGGAAAAACGCTGCCACATCTTGCATGAAGAAATGCCGCGTAATGAACAGTCGAAGCACTTCCCGCATTTGCCCTTCTTTCGCAGTACGTTGCGCATCATACCACTCGGAATCCTCTGCATCCATGGAGAAGGGAGGTGTGGCAGCTGACCTCTTACCACAGTTCTCACTTTCATCTCGCGTCAACAACCCACTCAGTTGAGGTGTGTAACCCTTTTGTCCATGCGGTGGTTGCTGAAGTGTTTCCTCATTTCCAGCATCACCACCACACACCGCAAACGCCCCATTAACCGCATCGTGCGCAGGGCAACTATTGCCGTTATCACCAGACAGCCCTGTGGAGTCACAAATTTCATCATTTTGGTGACTGAACGCGCTGCCAATAAACTGACTCTCATCATCACAATCGCCAAAAGTATAGTCACCGGGGACCTTAAGACCCAGCTTGCCGCACAAATCCTTCAAGGTATCATAATCCAATGCATTGATGTCTTCTCCCATCAAACCTTCCACCATGTTAATCTGAGTCGAATTATCCTTCTCTGGCGTCTCCACTGCACTCCATGTACCAGGCGGTCGCGGGGACGTCGTAGGGGTAAGTATGTCAGTTAAAAACCGGGTTGGCGCCATGGCGTTGCCACAGTGCTCTCCGTCAAGAAACTCGACCGCATTCGTATCACTTCCCCGTCCGGAGATTCCTTGGGAATGACTGCTGGGGCCCGCGTTCTCCATTACGGACAATTCAAAAGCAGTGGTGGATTCGTACGGCTCGAGAGAGCGCTCGACGACTCCTGTTGTATTTGACGATTCCGACAAGGGTAAGTATGAGTCCAAACCGTTTTGTCGTTGACACACCGTTTCCTGCTCAACATCATGCAATTCCTGTATGGGCATGGTATCTTCCACTATGGAAAGGCTTCGCTGTCGAAGCGAGGTGCCGCCCATCGTAGTCGCCTCCGGGGAGCCAACACCACACTTGTTCATGTTCCAGTGGGCATCAACAACATTGCCAAACTGTTTAGTAGTATCTTTTGGCCCTACCGCAGCAGTTACGCTAGATGAGGCATCATCCACATAAATAACCTGACTCCCAGCGATGATCTGCGAGTAGTCTTCATTCCCCTGCCGTGTAACAATGTGCCATTGCGGTGAGTCAAAAAGCACGGTTCTGACGTCAGCAGGGCGTGGAATGGCATGCAGACCAAACTCACCTAAAGGAGAAGTATCAAACGGCTCGGAAGTTTCGGCTCCCTCAACAACATTACAGTCGCCGTTTCCATCGGGTGTCGTGCTCACCCCTACATGACCCACATGATTGAGCGCAGTGGAACTACCGCTCGTCCTACTCGCACTCGAAATTAATATCGCCTCTCGGCAGCGCACACCACCTGGGCCACTCGTAGGAGTTGCTTCGGTATTCCTAATAGACGGTACGGCAACAACAGTGGGGGTTGACACGCGCACACTTCGACAACTGTCCTCCCCGCACTCGACAGTGGCATTGTTTTCCAACACAGCGCCTGGTTCGTTGCAAGAGATCTCTTGAAACATATGATTACGCTCGTTTTGGGGGCTCTTTCGCGTGGCGTTGCTTTCACCACATGCATTCGGTACCTGCGGATGAAATGAACCGACTGCGTTGCTGGGAACGACGGTAGAAGAACACGAGGGTTCCCTTGCCCTCACTGGTAAGGAAATAGGCGCATCGTCAGCAATGATCTCTTCTAATGCGCCCCGTTCCCCCACGGACGGAGGTCCAGTACAACTTTGATTGTGACAAGGCGAATTAGGCGCCTCTTTCATGGCCGTTTCTGACGAAGTAGCTTTCATCGCATCGTCCGGTGCCAGAGCACAGAGTTGCTCCTGGGGGTGTAATTCCACTCGCAGCCTCGGGGTTTGAGTAAAAGCTAACACTTCGACACGAATTTCATCGGTAGCGATACTGCTAATTCCTGGCAAAACGTCACCAACCGCGTCCTTTAGGCACGCCTGCAGTATCTGCAGCCCGTTGTTATACACCGATACGGCTTCTTCAACGGCTGCATTCAACGTTCTCCTCAGCTGATCTAACTGTGCTTTGCACAGTTCCATGGTTTCCTTCACGTGAGAGTCAGGCCTTTCCGGTGATGATGTCGTGGTGGGTGCTGCCCCAACCCCCTCATCCTCTTCACTTGAACAGCTCCACATTTCACCACAATACACTGCACCCCCATGTTCGGGGTCGTCGCCCGCTTTCCCCGCGGTACACAGCGAAACAAGTGGTACTCGCTCATGGCGGTAGCGCTTCTCCCCAGAAGAGGTCGGACTACTCAACGAAATGTGCGAGGAACCCAAGGAACTTAACGTCTGCAAACTGAGTTGAAGTGGAGCTACCACATCCTGTACCCCATTACCGAGCTCAAGAGAAGTCTTCTGAAAGCTGTCTACATTTAGAGGTAAGTCCTGCTTCTCCAAGTCAGCTCCACTGTCTTGGTACCCTGCAAACGCTAACCGATTAATGAACCCAATTGACGCATCGAACAAAGGCTTCGGGCGCAGAGGTGGGGCTCCGATTCCACTACTTGTCGTTGTTGTGGCATCGCCGGTGAGACCAGCAGTAGGGTTCAATACACCAACACGGGTTCGTTTGGGAGGCACATTCTTCCTCATCTCCTGCTGCAGGCGCTTTGCAGCTAGCTTTTTATACTTGCACAAACCCTTCCACATATTTTGTCGCTGTTGCAGAGACGATCGCTCTCCAAGTAAGTTTTCCACATCCTTCTCGCACCTAACACACAGTATGAGCTCCTCAACTCGTTGCGTACCACAAACATCAATGATTCGGGAGATGTACCCTTGCAGCTGAAGTGGTGACAGGAACTGCACTATTTCATCTAGCAGTGTGATGGACATCTCGGGTGCTTTTTCACCACAGAGTACAGCTGCAGAGCTGTTGGTAAGCTGCAACGCTGAAATGGCACTGGTACAAGCTGCCGGCTCCCCATCGCTTCCCGCGCTCTGCATTCGCCTAACAACTGTACCTGGCAGGGGTTACAGGTGCGGTTGCGACCTACAAGCCGCACTTCGCCCTATGGCAGAAGATGCAGTACAGTTACAAAACGTAGAAAAAATAGGTAAGTGGTAGAAGATCAACACGTGCGACTGGCTTTTCGCCCCCCCCCACACACACACACACTCACAAACTTACTGTATGTTACACAAACAAGCATCAATGCACACGCGCTTGGTCTCTCTTAGACCACCCCAACCGCTGTGAACTGGTATCCCCGTTGGAGGGGCTCTAGAACCGCTATGAATACAGGAAAAAAAAAACAGTACCATGGAATCGTCACCTCACTAAAAAAGTAGGTTCCCCTCGTCCCCCTTTTTTCCTTTCTTCCCTCCTCGATTCAATCACTAGTCCGACTTAGAAAACAGAAGAATAAATAAGCAATTTTCGCGGATCCGCATGCCCGTCATGTTCATCCCATCCTCGTTGTTCTCGATTGTCACCGCTGCACACTCCTTGCCTATCCTGAATTTCACTCGGTGCTAATAACAGGGGCCGAGGACACTTCCGGAAATGGAAATGCTAGCGTGGAATTAAAAGTTAAAAGTAGGAACGGGGGGACCATCAAAGAAGGAAGGGTTTTCGCCCTTTTTACTTTCCCCAGTGAAATATTTCTATGGAATGGCCTCAACACTGTCCCCACCGATTTCCACACCGTGATCCTTCGACTCCCTTATATTAAGTCTGCGAATCTCCGCATCCAGTGTCTTCATCTCGGTCAGGCAATTACTGATCTCATTCTGTATATCCTGTTCACGTAACTGCAGCCCCGCCACTTTAAGCGGGTTGCGCCTGAGGAGGTTGAAAGCGCCCCGTCCCCTTCCTTTTGTCGTCTCTACATCGTGATGGGGTGATGCAGAGAGGCGCTCCTCCTGCATCTTGTTAAGCTCTTCTCGCAGCTCCAAAACCTTTTTCGCAAGTGCCTCGAATTTTTCCTTCAGTCCATACCGTTTATCCAACGCGGCATAGCGGGAGCGGATAACCCCCGTGAACTCCTTTGGTTTGCCGGGGACCTCACCAAACTGAAATATTTGTCCGAGCCGTTCCTTCTCATTATCGTTCAAAGGCGGTCGGTTAAACTTCCGCATTGGCAGTGGCGCGAAGCTGCTCAACTCCCGCTGAATGACACTTTCTGGCTTCTTACGCGGTATGGCTGCAAGTCGCCGTCTCGCAATCTCCTCTGCTGTCAATCTTGGCCCAGCACACGGGCGAGGCCGGTTGATCATGGCTTTGGATTTTGGAATGGGTTTTGGACAATACATTTGGGCTTCTTCCTCCTCTCTTTGTCGCCTCAACTTCTTGAAATGTTCTAACAGCACCGGGTCTAAGGTACTCTCCTTAACTGGCCGGGCGTAGCACCGGTAAATGGCGTCACCGGCAGCCGTTCCTCGGCCAAACACATTCGCAGCGGCTTTCCAATCTGACATTGTTATTGACTCAAATTTGCTCTATTGCTTCTCTTCCTAATACTCCGCACTTGTCACCCCTCCACTTCAGCCCGCGCCCCTCTATTCACCGACAGCAAACTTTTTGATAAACCTACTACTACTTTTTTTTTTGCTGCGACGCTTCACGAATCGTTAACAGTGGGTAGAGTTTCTCTTCTCCCCACTTCCTTCCAACAACTTATAGAAGAAAACAGAGGTAGTCGACACGCATGCAAATATATACATGCCATTGTAAAAAATTGAATCACACCAGCGGGGAGAAAGCAAAACAAGCAGAAAAAGCAGTGTACAGTTGAACGCGATGCCGTAACGAAATTACTTCCCCAGTGAATCCCATTTTGGAAGCAAAGACAAAACACACGTGCGGTAAATACGTTGCAATCAACGAATAATGTAAGACAAACAATAAATAACAGCCGCTTCCACCGCTCCATACAAAAACGTACGGCACGGCGCCTAGGCGTCCGAAGATATTTACCCATACTCCTATTCATTGCCTGCGGCAGGCATTTAGAAGTTAATGAATCTGTGTTACATTTTTCCCTCTCTGTAATGTTCGAGTCATATGTCTGCACGAAACGTCCACTGAAACTGAGCGTGAAACTGCACGAAAGTGACGGCGCGCCGGAAGGAACCTTCTACCCCGCCACCCGTTTAATTTTTTCCACGCTCCTCAAAGGCACACACGTCCACCTGTAGCTCAAGCGGATGCGGCAAGACGTTAGTAATGTTGCAAATCAAGCATGTGTTTGAGTCGTTTTGCGGCCTTCTTTGGCAAGAAACGTGACCACATTTTGTGGATCATGAAGGAAAACCACACACGGCGTCCGAATAGGGAGCCAATAACAAACAACAGAAAGGAGTAAGATGGGTACATGATTGACACGTACAATAATCGATAAAGCCACGGCCCATTTGACCAACTGCTGTCCTCCGGGAGGCCGAGAAACCCATTGGTTACACAATTCCTTATGACTGGTCGAACAAAATACACCGCAGCGCTCCCCGTTATGGAGAAGATAACGCACACAAGTATTTGTTCTTTGCGTGGTAACTTCCGTAGCGGTCCCTTCACTGGCACACCCTTGACGTACACAACCTCTTTTCCTGTACGCCAATCCTTGCGTTGAGGTCCCGTCTGTTGGCATCCAGCTGAAGTGTCTCCGACTGTTGATTTACCCGTGCGGGATGCCGCAGCAGCCTCACCCTCTTGAGTGCTACATCGCCGGAATGCGTTCCGGAATGCTCTCGGAGCACTTGCAGAGGCCCATTTTGCTGTTTTGTGCGGAACCATGAGCCGATACATGATGTTATGGGCTATCCCTCCACTTTGAATACAACTTTCCCTTCGACAGAAGAAAAATAGAGGTAAACCAAACTCATGTTTGCTTAATTTAATGTCATTTATTGAACCAAACAGAATATGTGAGCAGAGTATTTCATGCGGGTGGGGGGAGGGTATCAAACCTTTTTTTTTGTGACCTAACACACCACTAAATAGCGGCGGCAGCAACAATAATGTGAAGAACAGCTTAAAGGGGGAATATGCTCTTTAGCAAAAACACTTAAAAATTCCTCCAAATAAAGTTGTTATCCGAGGACAAACGCATATCTCGCCTCCGTCAACAATCAGGTTTTGCACACGCATAAACCTACCTGCAGATGTACGCACGTGTCGATGGAATTTGGAATGATCAACAACAAAAAGGCAAGGGAGCACGCGGCTGCGCAAAGAACCCGAAAAACCTGGAGCAGCTGGTGAAAGCAACAGGTAATTGTGGATTACAAAAAAAAAAAAGCTGTCGACCAGTACCCTTGAGGAAACGTCCCGAACGCAACGTATGCGGTTCAAAGGAAGGTATCTTCATGCGGATCCCAGTGGCAGCGCGCTCCACCACGATGTTAGTTGAACTCTAACAGTTCATCAATTAACCGCAGTGCATCATCTAGCGCCTCTTCAGTATTATGTGCTACCGAATTACCCTCCGCAGCAGATTCCTGTGGGTGCTGCCTTGGTGTATGAGACTCTAGCCTTCGTCGTGCATTTCCACGGTTGTTCCCCGTTTCTTCTTCAACTTCTGTCATGGCATCCCCGGGTGTAACGGTGCCAGCAAATGCCCTGTGTCTTGCCCCTTGTTCGCTACGGCCACGGGCGTAGCTCTTCCACATTGCATCCAATTCCTCGAAAGCATTCCGCTCCTCTTCAGTCATTTCCTGTGGGGAAATATAGTATTTTTTGTTCGCTTCCATCTCCTCCTCTTCCTCTTTTGATATCACAACCTTCGGTACTATTCCCGATGATAGCACACCATCATGATCAGGATAAACAAACCTCTGCTTACCACAAAGCTTGTGGTGTGACACGATTTCGATACCTTTTTCCCCTGGTGGGGTAGCAACGGCAGCGGCTACGGTCGTACTTTTCCCTTTGAAACTGTGAGTGGTTGACTTGACCACTGTTTCCTCCCTTATGGGTGGTAAAATTGGTCCCTCACCTTCCCGTTCAGCTTCGATATCGCCTGCAAACTTAGTTAAACCCCACATCTTCGTGTATTGACTAAAGGCGCTCCGCCACACGGTCATAATAGGGGGTAATACGACACATTCCTCACGGCGGCGCTTTTGTCGAAGATCCGATAGAGAGACTTGTTGCCCTGGAGAGTAGGAGATTGCCGCCGGTGTGTTGAGGTGCACAAATCCACTTCCCCGTCGCATTGTGTTATGTTTCGCAGTAGATGAACTTGTTTTAAACAAAGCTCCGCGCACCTTTACGCTAATTTATGTTTTTTT
>NW_027123521.1:39212-54990 GCF_001457755.1 Trypanosoma equiperdum
TACAACCTCAGGTACAAACTGCCGCAACGGCAGGGTCTCTTTAACCTTCTTCACGTATTGCCGTGTGGGTAACAACTTGTATACCTCTCCCACAGCCACGCACTTTGAAGTAATCGGGGAGAGTAAATGGAATAAATAATAAAAATAAAAGTAATAATAATATTACCACTCACATGTGTTTTCCTGTATGCACGCATGTGTCTGCATTAAGGTCTGGGTACAACGGAAATCACCCAACAATATAACAAGAAAAAACCCACACCAACGCGCAGAGAAATTATGAACCTTCCCCGGTACACGTAGGCCGACGGCGAAGCAAGCCTAACGCCATTCAACTGCAAAATGCACCACATCCATATCATAGACACAACCTTGGCCGATACCTTCAACGAATAAAGAGATTAGGATAGATGTTGTGCATCTAATCGGAATCGTACATGTCCCTCTTTCTACTTGGCAGTGCTGATGGAGACACGGCATCAGGGGTGTCCAACCACTCGGGTTGATACCCATCTGATCGCATTTTCTCCTTTATGACCTCCGCCGGAACCCTCAAGGCCAGCATCTGATAATAACCGGCAAGTCGTGGGTGGGACCTCATTGGCACGCCACCCATTAGTGGCATCGGTGGGGGTTGCACCGGCAGCGCACCCGGTGGTGGAGGCCCGGGCATCAGGGGTGGAAGCGGCACCGGAGGGGGAGGAGGGGCTTTGACGGCTGGTGTCGCTGAACCCGGGGGTGGGGGAGGACCCTTCCGGTTTTGATGCGAAGGCGGTGGTGGTGGTAACCTCCGCTGGCCGCCCTCCGGCGAAAGCCCGGGCATGGGTGGAGGAACCTGGCGGTCGGGTATCATCAGCCTTGCCACATTGTCGCCTAGGGCCTTCACGGTAGTCTGACCTTCAACAGTCTGCGGTTGGGTCTCCTTAAGCTCATCGTCCACGCTCGCGATTTTGGCTTCCAATAACAGTGTAAGAGTCTCCAACCGCTGAAGTGACCGGTTTGTTTCAAGCAGCTTACTTTCACAATACGCAGCAAACCTATTCAAGAACTGTGCTGTTGATATGACGAACTTGTTCACCAAGTCCGCAGTTTTCATCATCTGCTGTGCCCGTACGGCCGGGGAGGTAGCTCCGCCTGCCATTCCACCCTAATTCACTATCCTGACACACAAACGGTACGGTTAGCAAAATGCCCTCCTAACCGCACACCTTCCCACGAAATACTCGTGGTAATTAGCAAAAGGCCACCCCCCGGAGGTGCAATATTATCAAGTATAATAGCAAGAAAACAAAGAAAATGCAACGGACGGTACCGGTAGCGGAAATGATGTGTGCTGGTCCTCTGTCACCCGCTTTTGCCTTTTAAAGTCCTTTGTCTTTATTTCTTTACCTGGACCCTATTCAACCACTGTCCAGAATGAGAATGAGAGGGAAAGCCCGAAGGCGGGGGTCGTCAGAAGTGCTACAAGTGATGCACGCTCCCCTCCCTCCCTTTTTCTATTTGAGTGAAGCCACTCACACTAGCTCAGTTTGCATTCATCAATATAAAAAAAGAGTGAGAAAAACAGGTAGGTAAAAGGGATCCGAACTCAGGGAGGAACACAGTATTAAAATCTCTAGTGAGAGCGAGCAAAGGCCGGCATAAACCGGTGATGAGGGTCAGTAAACAATTTAACAACCGCCGAGACGAGGAGGGCCAGTTCAGTACGGTCCCGCACACCCTCACGCGGTACGTAAGTAAACCGTCATAATAAACCCACGTGTATGCATCTCCATACCCGGAATAATATAGACTTCCGTTAATGTGCTGCACTGCCAAAGCAGGACGCGGGGGTCAAGCAGAGTGTTTGAAACTGAACTGGCTGAATAGGACTTACTGTAATTCGTGATGGGTTAAACCCTCTACGTATGTGTCGAGTATGCCTCCCACCTCACTAATTACCTCACAGAGAGCGTCATCTAAGAGACTCTCTGTAAGGCGGTACGCAAACACCTGTTCCGTCACCTTTGAAGTGTTCCAAAGCCTCTCTGTGTATTGAATGTACTCGTGATTCTCCTTTTGGAAAGACCGAATACGCTCAACGATTGCGCGAGGCATTTCACCTCGCCGACGACCTCGGCGCCGACTAGAAGATATTGTGTCTGCAAACGCGACGCGGTGGTTGGTATTCTTTGAACTAGTTTCCCGATCATATATTCCTTCGTGATCACCATCGTTTTCACCCAAGGAACCGTGAACCTGTTTACCCCGTGCTTCTATAGCCTCTATGTCGCGATCCATAGCCCCAATCTTTCGTTGGATACGGTTAACAAGCAGCAGCTCGTCCTCCTCATCACTGATGTCCTCAAGCAAATCATTAATACGACCCATCGTGGAACCGGAAACCCCGTGAGTGCTCTTGGGCGAGGGTTTACGCTCCTTAACGGACGTCTTCTCTCGCGTCATGTTAATGCCCCCATCGGCGACACCGCCGCGACCGCCTTGTTCTGACCGCCTCACCACCGCTGGAGGATCATCAGGCGCAGGGCGTTCATCCTTCAGAATACCCTCAAGTACCTTTCGGTGGTCCTGCAACATCTTCTCAACGCACAATGTCAGCTCAGCAAGGGTATCGTCCGATACACGCTTGGGAACAGTGCACGAACTATCAACCTCTTTTTTGCTGTTGAGGGAACCGGATGATGGCACTTGCACCTGCGAACCGCTCCCACGGAAGTTACTGCCATACGCGGAGAGTGTGTTGCTTTGCGTTGGATTTTGTGCTCCTGACGGCGGAATCTGCGGTGGTGGCGGTTGTTGAAGCGGCTCTGCCACCTGTTTGTCTGCCAATAACAATGATGCTTGGCGGATGACCTCCATAGGAACGCGTTGAACATCAGGCGCCGCTTTGGGCTTGGCCTTTGGTGCGAATGAGGCACGATTCCTGCGTGCAGAATTCATGGTATGCGCTGACGCTGCGTCGAAAGCTACAAACTGCCCTCCGGGGGCACCAGGCTGGTTCTTGGTCCAAGCGCCTTTGGAAAGGATCGAGGGTGCATTTATGTTCTCTCTCTTTTGTGCTCCTAACGTAGAAATCCCTTCAACGGTATTGCTGGGAGGAGCATCAGCAAACCCCCCCGCAGACTCTCCTATGTTACATCTCTCACCACCATGGATCGCATCATCGCGGAAACCTTCCTGATCAGGCTGCCTGAAGGACTTCCACGTCGCATTATGCGCCCCACCGTCATGCTGCTGCAGCCGGTCGTCAGAGGATTCGATGACGACGTTGTCTCCGTACAAATCATCCTCATCGTTACTTACCCGCAAGCGATTATCATACAAATCTGCAGACACATCACTTTTCTTCCGGTGCCAAACGGACTGCGCTGAGGGGTCACCTGGAACATGCGCAGGTTCAGAGGTCGGGGTGCCCTGCGGATACCTCCTCCAATCCGTACCAAATTGGTTGCGATAGTTTCGTGGTCGCGCTAGGCGGTTGATAAACTCCTTTTCCTCTTTTGGAGAAGAGAATCTTCTTTCCCGTGCTCCCTTTCCGCGTACGCGGCCCGTAAGATGTCCTTTGCCATGTATCTCATCTTTCATGTGACTCCCGAACCCGTGAACAGTGTCAGTTCCCATGATGTGAGGACTCCGCGACACACCACTTGCAGGAAAGCCTTCCAGAGAAAGTTTCTCCAGAGTCCCCTTGAATGTGAGTGCTTCTAATCCAACGGTATCGATCATCTCCGCCACATCGGCAGCAGCAATGCGTTGCACCAGGTTAAGAAACTTAAACCTGTTTAAAAGAAGTGCATGTTCCGTTGGTGGTAGGCGGGCAAACTGAGCGGGTACCGTCCTTGCAGCACCTTCCATCACCCCACGTGTGGCTTAAAAACGGTATTTTTCCTTCGCTCTATTCTGACTTTCAGACGTGGAAACGAGGGGGCTGACTCCACGCTGTCCCAACAACCCTTGTGTACACGGGAAGGCGCCGTTTGTCGCTCTTTTAACTCTATACTATATTTCTTCAAGCAGAATCTATTTTCTATTGTCTCTTCGATCAGAATTAGATGGAGAAAAGGGGGCTTTACATGGATAGAGGTAGGAGATAAAATGATACCCCTATATCAGTAAACTGGGGTGTTGTTTTATTGATTTATATGGTTTTCAGCCACTCAAAAAGTGGCAACTCCTCTCATATGAACTCAGAATAAAAAACGAAAACAAAAAAAAAGGAAGATGCAGGAATGACGAAGAGATAAAGAGGTATGTGGCGTACGTCAAGGAAAGTAAGTGCGGACGTCGGCCAATAGCGAAACGAATTCAAACAGGTGGGTGGATGAGAAGAGGGAAAAGAGAGGGGAAGACAGGGCTGCAAAGTTACCTCCTACAATGTTCTCTCTTCTTCTTCGTTTGGGTAAACGATGTGGATGACGAAGGTGCCCTCCATATCTTACGAAAACAAACAGAATGCTGATTTTGTGTTGCAGCGGGTGAGGTAGTGCCTTTTCAGGAGGAACCGCACTATCCACTTGACCTCCTCCCTCAAGCCTGTATGTATGTTTACCCTGTCAAATTGTTTTTCATCCCATACTCACGGTGAGACTCGACGCAGGCACAAAGCCCCCGATGTACCCTCCACCTCTCCCCTCAACAGAGGAAGAAAACAATGGCTTGCGGTACGGGGCATATGCCGTCGCTACTTTCCCGTCTTCTCGCTCCACACAACCCTTTTTGTGGGGTGCACTTCTTCTCCTTCCTCGGCTCCTTCTCAATTAACGCCTCCCCGGCTCCTTTCACTTCTTAACCTTTTATGATTAAATGTCAGCGCTGGGAACTGAACAAGAGTTCACCAGTCCCCTTACTGGTGTTTGCATTGTTGCTGAGGTTGCTGCTGTGATTGCTTGCCACTTCCCCTGCCGAAAGCACCGCCTTGCTGTCTGCGGCCTCTCTGGGGAGGTATGTCATCGTCGTCATCATCATCATCGTCGTCATCGTCATCGTCATCGTCGTCATCATCATCATCGTAGTCAGTATCAATATCACTAGCGCCATCCGGGGCTTCGCCGGTGTAGTGGTGGACAGCGGACGGAATGATGCTTGTATGAAGCACCTGAAGAAGCTGTTCAGTCCACTCATCTTCATCTTCATCATCCTCATCATCATCATCGTGAGCGGTGGCGGCACCCGACCCACCATTCTCCTTAAAAGTGTTGAAAAACGAGGGCTGCGGAACAGTGATTGTCTTTACCTTCCCCCCTTGCCCACGTTTCCCTGACTTCTTTACCTTCTCCGTCCTCACCGTTACATCCTTCCCCGGTTTCCACGTGATGGGGGTACGGGTGACAGTCGCCCCGTCGTCCCCCTGGACAAGCTTCAGAATTAGGGTCTCCTCTTGGAAGAATGGGTTCGGCTCGAAAACAAACGCAACGGCAATACTCCCATAACCACCGTCCACAACGCCTGAGCGCACGTCTATTAAATGCATAAGAACAGGTTCATCGTGATCTCGAATCATGGAAGCGGAAAGAACATGGTGCTTCAACACGCGCAGCCAGAAACCAGGAAGTCCTTTCCCCACATCGGCATCAGTGGTAACACTTACCTTCCCCTCGTGCTCGCTAGGGAGTCCTTTCCTTACCTCTTCGTCTGTTGGCAGATGCGCACCTGTAATGATCTCCTTCCGCTTGTCCAGCAGAGGTGCGTAAATCTCATCATACTTGCGGCGCAGCGCCGTTTCCTTTTCCTCAAAGTCCTTCCGGATCCTCTCACATTTCTCATGGTAGTACAGGAGAACCTGGGCGCGCTGACGAATTCGTTCGGGAAGGCTTCCCATGAACTCGGAGGAGTACTTCGTGTTGAAGTATTTTTGGAAGGGCGTTGAGTTACCTTCCACCCACTGGGACGACATATCATCATCGTCATCCCGTTGGTGCTGAGCTGATTTTCGCTTCGGCGGCATTCCCTTGCCCGTTCACTTCCCTTGGAAAAGTTTGCTTTCACGTTTCGCGCTCCTTTTTCCGCCTCTTTCCCCGTTAGGTTACTATTTAATGCTGTCCTTCTTAACACCCACTTTACTTTCTTTTCTGCTCCCTCTTACTTGCTTACTGAAGCCCTGCGACTTCCGTTCAAAATGCAGGCGTACTCCTGCTCGCTACGTCGTATCCCGTTCTTGGGTGCTAACAACAAGAGCGGCGGTGGCGGGAGAGGAGAGAGTGAAGAAGGTGGAAAAGTTTTAGATGGTACTGGTGGGACAGAAATCTTTGAATTTTAGTATGCGGCAGATGTAAATAAACCAATTAAACCGACTCACAGAGACAAAACAGAGAAAGTGTGAAAAGAAGAGAGTAACCGGAGGCAGCAGCACAGCGGGCAGGGTAACTTATGTCAAAATCCTTACCACTGTTAACGGGACGGTGCCGTAAATAAAATTCAACGGAGCAACATGAGCGTTCACTACTCACACCTTTCCTTCAAACTACCACTGGTATATTTTGTGTGCGCTTGTGCACACACGTAACCAATGTACCGAAACCGTCTGGTGAAACCGTACCCTCTTCATCTTTCTTCAAGTACCTTTGTCACTGCTGTTTTCTTTTTTTTTAAATTACTATTACAGGTATTCGACAAAGAAATGCTGTCTCCACCCCTTCCGTCGTCAGTTTGTTATGACGCATGCCCACCACCAGGATGAAGGAAGATCGCACGACCTGTTAACCGTTAATGTTATTATTTTCCTTTTTTCTTTCTTTCCGCTTCCCTTCTCCCTCGCACTTCACATATTGATCTCCACTGTATTCACGTGCTCGCTACTGGTTTTCCTCCCTCTGTGGCTGTGACACCTCGGGACTGCCTTCCTCAGCAGGGGGGCGCAGCAGCAAACGGCGGTCACGCGCTGCTCTTTTGCACGCTGCGCGAAAGATATTCTCCTTGGGTCGAAATGCTGTGTCACGTGTGCGCAAATCGACAATAGGAGCGTCCGAATATCCGAACTCCTGCGCAACTAGTTTGAGATCAACATTGCGCTCGTCGTACACCTCCTTGCTGCTGCTTATGACGGAGTACAACAACATTGTTGCTCTGTAAGCGGCATACGCAGCATTTTGGACCGCAAACTGCTTTTTGTTCAGGGACTGCAATTTCTGCACCGCTAATAGGAATCGAGTGGCAGAGGGCATTTGCTTCATAGGCTTGTATGTTATGTGAAGCCTGTTGGCAGACCTGTTGAAGTGCTCAAGCGCCCCCTGAAGCTCGTTTTTACGGAGTAACAGCAGCACGTGACGGTACATGGCACGAACCTGCGTTGGCCTTGGTGGAGAAACGCTTTTGCTGGGGGAGACAGATCTTGACCGCCTTGCAGAAGTAACCCCCGGTGCAGCACGACCACCCAAACGGGGTAACTGTGATGCCGCTAAGTTCGCGTAAGCCGCGGGTGTGAGCACGTCGCTGACAAATTGGGAAAAGTTCGCAATATCAACAATGATGTCGTACTGAACGAAAACGGTCCCCCTTTGAGGAACAAGGCCAAATGAAGAAATTAGGACCACACGGTCCCTTTTTCCACTGCCTGCTAGTGATTTGTCGGAGTTCACAACAATATCGTCGAACTTGTCACATACTTTCTGTCGGTCTTCGTCACTGTCACGGACTGAGGCGTGCACACTGGGGCCCGCGTAGTCCGTAAGTAGTAAAAGTGATGGTGGAAGATCTCCGAGTGCGTGTAGAACATCATAGAGGAATTGGCAGACTTCTTTGGTGGCAACATGCACAACAATGCCCTGGCCCGCACGAGCATTCATCACTAATGCATACAACGTGTGGAAGCGATGTTGACCTTCAACCACGGTGTAGTGTACAGTGACAGGGTCACGCAACGTATCAACTGGAAGCCCCTTCTTTTTCTTACTTTGGTTCTCATCATGGGAGTCACGGACCTCCCCTTTGTCAACGGTCTTCGCTTCTCCAGCATCCTCTCCCGCTACGGGCACAGAAATTGTAAGTGCATCAGCCAATGGTGTGAAGAGAGCGTCGCGGGCAGGAGCTATCACGGCAGCCACTGGTGTGTGATCCAAACAAAGCCACCTCTTCTCGCACAGTTTTTTCAAAAATTCCTGCCGCTCCATTCTCTTCATACCCTTCATTGCTACACAGGTGCTGTTAGTCAACTCCCTCAAAATAACAACGTATGCCCCCACAAATTTCCATATTGCACTCCGCCCGTCGGAGGAAAGAAAGGCCTGTAGCGACGACACTAATACCACAGTACGCTCGGCAAAGGTATTGTTGGTAGCGTCTCCGTCATTATCCTCCTCGTTGGGAATGTTGGGGAACGACGGAAAACGCGACCCGTCGAGCACTAAAACGTGGACGCCACGATACGTTTCCTTCAAGTGAAGAGCAACTGAGTTAGCGTCCTCTTCGTCCTCCGTTAGTACCAGGAGCGAGGTTCCATTTTTCACTTTCTGGTCAAATAATAATCGCCGTTGCAGCGCTGCCAATCCCAAGATGGAAAAAGCAAACGGGAGATCCTTCATTTCCAGCCGCTTTACGGAAAACGCGCCTCTGGCACCACAACGATTTATAGCGTCATCATCCTTACCACTTACGGCACCCCGACTGAGAGCATTAATGACGTGTAGCTGTCCCTTGCGAAGCTTCCGTGGCGCGCTGGGGCATTTCTGCCGCACAAAGTCAAGCAATTCAGGGCAAAGTGGAGTCATTTCCGTATCCTGCGTGGTATCTGCCTCACATACGTGACCACATGTCCGTTTCTTTTCGCGTTGGTGCAGCGCTGGTGCAACATCCTCCGCACGTTTGCGCTTCAATAACTTCTTGGACTCTTTGTCCTCTAAGGCGTACTTGAGCAAGCGCCGTTGGACGGATGTCAGGGAGGACATGTTTCCTCCAACTAGCAGACTGCTCTCTCTCTTCTTCCTTTTTCTGTTTCTTTCATAAGTTGTCGTAAAAGAGCGAAATGAAGTAGTGCATAGTTTTGGTTGGAAGACACGCAGGGTGTACTCCCCACCAGGTGGAGCGCAATCTAAAGGCCAAAAACAGAGAATAAGTATGCGAAGGTTTAAACTGAAGAGGCGATTCGGGTACGATTAAACGCCCCTGCATTGAAGCACCTGCAAGCAAACATCCATAAACGCGCATAACCAGAAAACACAACTGCTTTTCACTGTACAGTTCAGTAAAGAAAACGAACAACAGCGAGGCAAACCTCAACCAACCAACGAACGATTGTTGCTGAAGCACGAGGCTACTGGACGGTTAGATAAGTAAGCAAACATGGAAAAACTAGGCTAAATTTCCAATTATGAAGCAACTAGCGCAAAACCGCATTTGTTTGAATACAGCCAGTACCTAATCAACCGCCATGAGTTCAAAATAAAAAAAACCTATGCGATGGGGATGAAGCCGTTCACCAACGTATTGTCATCCTTGTTGGTAAATGCAGCTGCCTTCCTAACATCACGGTCTGCCAGCAACGCGGAAACAACAATGTCAAAAAAAACGCCACCTGCGGCGATGGCAAGTACGTCCAAACAAGTAATACCATGAACATTCGGCGCGGCGACATCCGCGCCATGGTCCAGAAGCAGCACCGCACATGACAACACCAAACCGACTAGCGCACTACCTTTCGTCATGGCTTCGCCTTCTGTAAGGTCCCTCACCGAAATGAAAAGGCTGAAAAGTACGTGCAGCAGCGTACAACCCTCCTCATCAGTGATCACTGCAGCATCTGGATCCTCAGCCAACAACTCCTGCAGGGCGGGAATGTTTAAATGACTAACGAGGTACATAGGCAACGAAAGTGACAAAGGCAGGTTTATGGTATGGGTTTCGTCCACGTCGTTAGGCGAGTGTGCTCCTCTAGGACTGGATAAATCAGCTACAACGAGACATTCGTTCTTAGGAAGTGGCGTTAGGAGGCGGGTTAGCTGACTGTGTAAAGCCGCGGGCACATTCATGTACGCCGGGGATTGTTTGCTATTGTTACACCGTCCCGGCAGCCACGGAGGGAGCAGACTTGAGACGCACACACGTTGCCTCAGCAATCGATCGGCATCCTGTGTGTACCCGCGGCAGTACAGAAGACAAGCCAACAGCCGATACTCGTGCAACGAACAGAGTAGGTCGTAGCAGTCTTCCACGCTCAAGGATGAGCTCTTGACTACAATCTGATAGGCCTCCCGATGGTCGCGAGCCTCAAGCGCAAGCACCAGCAGGGCGTACTCCATTGGACGGGCATGGACGGGCGATGCTTGATCCAGACGTGAGCGGAAATACACTACAAGTTCGTCCTTTAGTGCTTCCCATGAGCGCTCGAGAAACCCTTCCGCGGTAATGCAACCCCACTCCATAACCTGTCGGTGGATTACCCCGTCTGCCTGGTCGGTGCTCCGCGGAACTGTAGGAAAAGTCTCAAATGTCTCCAACCAGGCCTTCTCCAATTCTCCAATGTAGGTATTATATGGGCAGCAACCACTCCACTCCTCCCAGAATCCACCGTCCCAACATCCAATGTCTGGTCCGCATTTTGCGAGTAACGGCTCAACATTATTTCCCCCGACCGGTACATTCACCACATCCTCGTCCTTTGATGCAAAATCAACGCCATCCGACGACGTTCTTGTCTCCCCAACGCAGTCCCCCTTTAGCAACCCCCGCAACTCGGAACTATACTCATCGGGGCCTGGAGGTATACACTCTGGGAGGAGTAAAAGTAGGTCTCTTGGATCTATGTGATCGTTAAAATGTAACATTGCCTCCTTCGGGCGGCAACGGTGAAGGTAAGCGAAGCCTACCATAACATGAAGCTCCAATTCGATCGCCTGCCAATCAAGGGAGTTCCGCGAGCGTTGAGTGCTAAGCAGATGAAAAGCTTCTTCCACCTTGAACCGCTCAACCAGGTCGGCTAACTGGTGACGCAGGGGATGCAACCCAGCCATCCATATTTTTGTTGCGCTGGCAGCGTAAAGGAAATCCCCTCCACCAAGCTGCGAGCCGAAGAGGCATCCGCTCATGGGCAAGCGCTCCGATACGTCATCATCGTAGAGGGAGTAGACATCGCAGTAACTTTCAGTGAAGGCAAACAAAAACGGGTGTCTTGCAATCATATGACGGACCTCATCCTCGAGCTGAATAGTGCGTCCAAGCACGCGGCCAGAAGGCATGGAGCGCATCGAAACTGAAAAAATAGAATGATCATAGCGCATGAAGACCTCGCCGTCGCCCACCGCCAGTAACGGCTGCATATCTCCAGAAAGCGGAAGTACACTACATGTGTTTCCGTCAGGTAACGACAGCAAGCGATATCCGCCTCTCCGCATTCCCACGCAAACCATATTGCCGTACGTGACTAGTGTCTGTGCCTGCTCATGAAGCATCACCTTATGTGGAGCCATCGGTCGCACATGTTTGTTCTGCGCTATGTCAAATTCATATACCCTAAGCTCCCTTCCGTGGGGTTCCGTTGTGCAAATCACGTGCCGCCCCACGCGCTGGGAGCTTGTCTGCCGCGAATCCGAAACAAAAAACGTACCCACGTAATCAGAAACTGTGTAGATGTGTTCAAAGGTTATCGAGTTAAGCACCAGAAGCCTGTGTTCGCAAAGCACAAACAAAATGTTGTGTGTTCTGCTGTGCTGGATACGCTCAACTCTTCTCTGGGTTTCCGACACGACGACGTGATGCACAAGCGTGGTGTATATCTTCTCGAGTTGTGAAACTGCGTGAAAATCATCGGCATGCATTTCCTCATGTGCTTGCTGTTCCTCACCAACACCTCCCGCTTCGGCACTGCGAGCACTATTTCCTCCACTGATATGCCTGTCCCTCGCGTCACCGGAGAGCGAGCCCTCCGTTGGTACAATCTCGGGTGAGGTCGCTCCCTCTACTACGAACCTCATCAACACACCGCTGTCAGTGCCGGCGAAAACTGTATTACCATACGTGTCAAACGCGGAGATGTGTCCATTCTCCGGGGGCGTCTCGTACAGTTTGAGAAGGTACTTCACGGCAAGCATCGTAGTCCGAAACAATGGCTACGAGAGGTCAATTGGAGAATACCAAGCCTGTTGGAAAGGGTAAAGGGCTGTAAAAACTAATGAAGCAAAACGAATCCACGCAGCCGCCCTTGGCTTCCCTTTTTCTGCTTCCTTTCCCCCTCAACTACCACTATCGATGGGGTTTCCTGCCCTTAGAACGACCTACCGCGCACCTGCGACAGCCGTTGCGCAGCCCCTTTCTCCCTGTACAGTACAAACGAACCTACTACGCTAGCTTCACCGTAAAAGCAAGAAAAACAAAAGAAATAGACAACTTACTGCAAGTGAACGAAGAAAAAAACAAGGAAACAGAGCGAAATAGCAAAATATATATATACAATTAAAACTGAGGATATAACGGTAAACGGGCAAACAGCCCCTTGTGCACCCCCCTCTGCCACTAGGCCTTGTCCCCACCATCACAAGCCTCTTCTCCCAATATGTAGTGCATGGGGTCGGCCACCACAATATACCACCTTCTACTCCCCGTCACCCCAGGCGCTACCTGTTAACAAGTTTTCAAAACCATGAGGTACGGTTACGAGTACCCCAATACGGAAGCACACACCTCTAGTCGGACATCCACCGGTGCAACGGTTCCTACAACCCACAGAACCGCAACCGCAGGTGCATTGCACGGGGTTTAAATGTTGGGTTAGGGAGTGTGTTAACGTGGCAACTGACGACCTAATCCTGCTTCCACTGGAAGCCACACTTCAAACACTTGAAGAACGTTGTTGCCGGTTCATCAGCGGAGCGCATCTGTATCTGCACGTAGTGTGCTCGATCGCCATCGCACTGCTTCTCATCATTCTGACAACGCACAGTAATCACCTGGCCTCCATCCACCTCTTCCTCCTCTTTCACGCCTCGTTTCACCGTATTTGAGCTTCCCTTCTCATCGTCATCATCCACAACCTTATTGTACTTTAGGAACGAATGATTAATAGTGAGCGGGCGCCGTGACTGAATTGGCACGACGTACCGGCAGCTGGAGCATGAGAAACGATTGCACGGATAGGCCGGCTCAATCAACAGTAGCGTTCCACAGAATGGACAGAAAAACATGGACCGAGGCTTCCTCTCCTCAGTACTGTGCGATCGCCTTTGGGAGGGAAGGCAATGTATGCCCTGATCATTCGGTGCCAGCCGTCGAAAAAAAAAAATCAGTTACCCGTGATGCAGGACATAAGAAAGGAAAAGAAGAGTAGGGGAAGCGATGAGGAAAAATAATGGATTAGTGATATGAAGTGTTAGAGCCGTTGTGATAACAGCCTAGCAGGTAGGGTCCAGACAACAACAACGTAATGACCAAACGTGACCCCTCCTGACTGCAGAGGAAACGAGTATAGACCACGCGGAAAGAAGAGGGAAGTATCAAATAAAAGCGTTTGGACAACCAAAGATGAGGTGAACTAAAACGCAATTGCCCAAACGGTGCAGGTGCGAATAAAACCGTAAGAATCTCTTGCTACATTCGCGCTTCAGGTACGGAGCACGTGAGTGGGATGCATTGCGAAATAGAAGGACGAAGCAAACCCAATGATCAGGTTCCACTGCATCCTACATCCCCATGTTCTTCATCGTCAACTCATGCCCATACACAAGCTTCTCAACCACGGATCGGGATGATGGTTGCACGTTGGGATCATCCTCCGGTTGGCCATATATATCCATCGGTGTCAACTCCGACGCGGTACCGCGGTAATGGTGATATAACGCAAAGCTGCTTGGCAATGCACCGAGACGGCGAGACGAGAGGAGCGTTGTTTCTGTAAGAGCGGTATCAGCAGCCGCACCCCAGCCAAGTGTCGTGCGTATACGATGCAACCGCTCCGCATTGTCACGCTGAAATGCGCTTCGTTGGATCACATCACACGGGTGAAGGAGGTGCTCCCGTGGTTGCACCTGGGCAAGTTCAATCTCCCTCAATGACATGCAGACCAAGTATTTACGCTTTCTTCTTCCTGTCCCAGAGGGTAAAAGGGGAAAAAAGAAAGAGAAAAACGATGCTTCTTTCCTTCCTAACTGTGCTCGAAACGACTCTTACTGCCGTTGATAAAGCTCGGTTCCTTTCCAAAAAAACTAAAACAACAAGAGCAACGAAAAGGCGAGACTGGCTATCAGTGCACAGTTTAGCAGTTGTGGGAGGGGTTAATAGTTAATGACGAACCAGGGAACAGAGCGAGGAGAGGGAAGACAGAAAGTTATCTGTCACGGGGACCAGCTCAAACACGATAGCAGAGAGGCCCAACCGGTACATGATGGCGCACACAAAACACTAAGCTAAAAAGATAAATGTGAAAGGCATTGATACACATGCACGTTTTTGAGGACTTCACAACTAAAAAAACTCAGTATCAGTAGTGCCATTATCGTACAACACCCACATTTCCTTTCCTTATTCCCTTCCTTCACAGTCACTTCGGTTTCTTTGTGGCACTTCCACCTTACCTTAACCGCCATCCATGACGGAGTGGCCTTCATCAATTAAGTAACACCTTCTGATTTCCCTGACTTGGAACGAAATTGCACAAAACCGAGTTTATATCGCCAGACTCCCTCTACTCATAAAACCGAGTCAGTGACCCCACCATATTAAACGACGTTTCTTCCCGCTACTCTCACGGAATGATGAAGCACAAACTAATATCAACACCTGTCGTGGCGATAATTACACAGTTTCGTTAGAACAGGTAGAGGTAGAAGAAGAGAGCTAGAATGCTAATCACTACAGCAGGAGGGCCGTACAGTTTTAACAAACGCATCCTGTTCATGCGAGCCGTCTTCTTGTAGAACCGAGAGCTTTCATCCACCAGCTGGGCGCTAAACTGATTCATTGTCTCAAGTTTCTCCCCACGCACCATAAGGTCTTCCAAGTTCTTGCGCATAACGAAGTGAACGTCTGTTAGCTCCTGTTTAATTGCATCGTACTGCGTATTAACCTGACGTCGCTGTCCACCGTGCGAATCGCTAACAACATCGTTTTGTCGTTCGCGTTGCACGCGGTGTATGAGTTTTTCTAGAGTGGATTCAAATTTTATAAACTGAAAGGGACGAACTGTCCTGGCTGAAATCTCGGATGTGGAGTAAGCCTGCGTAAACTCAGAGAAGATCATGTCTAACAGACTACACGCAAGATGGTTAGTCGACGTAACGTCACTGGAATTGCGCAAAAGAAGTTTGTTTAAAACGGTGATAATCGTCAACCCCGTCCCCGCATCCTGAAATGCAAAGTAAATACAGTCCTTATGGTCAAAGCTCTGGTAGTAACTTCCTCTCGTCCCTGCTGAATCTGGTACCGACGCCGGTGACTCCATTCGCTCAAGAATACGCTGCTCCTGTTGCCTGATCTGATTCCAATTGGCGTAGTTTTCATCGGTAAAACTACACAAAGGGACATGATCATGCGTACGTGCTATAAGAACGGCAATGAAACAACCCTTTGACGCCATTTTCTAGGAGTATAAAAATAAAAAGATGAAGGGAACCTAATTCCACGCTTCGCGAATTCGATAAAAGGCAGTTGGAAAGTGGCCAATACCTCAAAGCCGTTGTACCGTGACAAATACCGCCTTTACCCCTTCCGGCTTTCTGTCTAATCCGAAAAAGCCGCACTACCCAGGTGCTTGGCCTCCTTTTTAAAAAAAAAAAATGGAAAAAAACCTTTTCGCACAAAGTGGCACTACTTCTTGACTTCGACGACTTCTCTCCGCTCCCACAGCACTGATCCTCCTTAA
>NW_027123521.1:55000-55379 GCF_001457755.1 Trypanosoma equiperdum
ACACCTTTTCACAAAAATAGAAAAAAAACCTTTTCGCACAAAGTTGCACTACTTCTTGACTTCGACGACTACTCTCCGCTCCCACAGCACTGATCCTCCTTAACAACACAAATAAAGATACGCTTACTAGAAGACAAACGGAAGAATGTGGGAAACAGATACCGCAGAGAAGATAACTCGAACAAAGTCAACGGTAATGCAAGAGATGTCGACGCAACCCTCAAGATAGACCGTCACCCACTTTTGAGTATTAACAAAATGCGAGTTAGAAGTTACCAAAATAAAAATGTCAGGGAGCGGAAAAGATCGCAAGCAACAAGGCAGGAAACACAAGTAAAAAAAAATGCTTATGCAACCATGGCTGAAGCCGTGCTGGACT
>NW_027124689.1:0-545 GCF_001457755.1 Trypanosoma equiperdum
CGGGATAGATTTTAATCTTACGGTAGGCTTTAATATAAAGCTACAAAGATATACAAACAGTTGTGAGAATGAATTGAGAAAGTATGAGGTAACATAATCTTAGTTTTTTTATCAGGTATAGTAACAATGGTGAACATTTGTGTGAAACAATATAATATTATCTGCTGGGGGATTTTAAAACCAAATCCTCTTATAGATTACTGTGGAGAGCATAGAAAAAAATACCCTCGGAAACTGCTTTAAATAGTGCATATATAAACACCTAGATGAGCGTTATTAAGTGAAGAAAATGAGCAGTGAAATACCACTAATTATATACTGGTACATCGGAAAAACATTAAGAGCATTCAAAGACTTGCAATTTATAAAAGAGTTGTTGCTGCTGTAGAAATAACCAGATGAGTAAGTGGAAGCAAAATAAATGGCTATTTCATGCTGGACGACTTTTATAAGGTGCTAAAAGACTCACGTATGTTAGAGAAACTCAAAGTAAGCGGATGTATATGTAAAAATAAATAAAGAAATGAAAAGGCTGTTGCTTTGTC
>NW_027124689.1:555-924 GCF_001457755.1 Trypanosoma equiperdum
TTTTTAGAATTAAACCGTGCAGCATTGTGAAAATATAAGTTGAATGACAGGATTAGTACATAAGGATGGAGATGAGCTACGGGAGTGCAATTAAACATATTTTTAAAACTTATACAACTGTAGCAAGGTCATTTCTAAGTGAAATATTGCATGCCTACAGCTTTATGTACCTTTAAGTAGCAAGACAGGCAATTAATAAAGCATGGAGCTTACAGAAGCAT
Organism: Trypanosoma equiperdum; assembly: GCF_001457755.1. Lineage (NCBI taxonomy): Eukaryota > Euglenozoa > Kinetoplastea > Trypanosomatida > Trypanosomatidae > Trypanosoma > Trypanosoma equiperdum. Next base: position 777 of record NW_027124689.1, read on the forward strand.
TTAGAGTGCATTCGAAGACAACCAGCCGTATTAAAAAAGGAATTAGGGCATGGTGTCAGAAGAAACTCGGATATAGATAAGTTCTGCAGTAGATGATAAAATTAGTAGGAGAGACAGAAATGTTTGAATTCAATGCAGCAGCAATATG
>NW_027124689.1:934-1466 GCF_001457755.1 Trypanosoma equiperdum
AAGAGCTTGTGCTTAGGGATATGATGACAAGTAACTTATGAACTTCAAATATGGTTTAACTCGTAATTTTCAAGACGAACCGTTTTTTTAGTGCATATAAAAAACACTTATAGGGGCAACAAATAGATGCAGTACATGGATATAAATGAGAAAATCAGTGTTTTATGTACTATTTGTGCGTGGGGACAGACGCTTATAAGAAGCAAGAGGCAATAACAATAAAAGCAACTACACGAGATCGCCAACCACATGCAACTATCAAAGTCGTATTATTTCAACATGCAATGTGGCGTATGCAAAAAAACTTTGTTTTGTAGTATTGAAACGCAAATAAAACTGTGAAAAAACAGGACCGAGCAGAAGTTTAGAAAGATAGGTGTCACCACCGATTTAATAACTCTGTATGTTTTCTATCAAAAAGAAGCTTAAGAGAAAACTGCAGGTGACAAAAGGGCTACAGTGAACGGACAAAGCTAGCTATGTTCGTAAAACACATGAAGTTACAAATACTAACGGCGCTGTTAATCGTCGT
>NW_027124689.1:1476-2543 GCF_001457755.1 Trypanosoma equiperdum
CGGCTCCAAGTCTATGCAGCGGCTAACCCAAACACAGAGCACAGAGACGCCGCAGCGGTGCTTGCGGCACAGGCGGAACAGCTAAGAGCAGCGGTACTCACGCATGCTCAAGGAACCATCGACACAGCTCTGAGGGCAACCCCGATAACGGCAGACCTAGCTGCGGCGCTGGCGACGCCAATAATGACAATAGCGAGTGCTGCCGGCAGAAGTAACTACTGCCTCAACAGCAAAGCCGGCAACAAAGCCACAGGGGACGGCAGGGGACAAATCGCCGAAGCTGGCTGCAAAGAACTGGAACTAGACACCCTAGTAACAACCGACGGCATAGCTTCGGAAGCCATAAACGCCAACGGCTTCCCAGGACACCCGGCGGTAACAGGAACGCAGGGTCAGGGGGAGGCCTCGCGATGCGGAATGTTCACAACAACTAGCGACCCAACTAGCTCGAAAGGCATCAAAATAGGAGCCGCAAGAGAAACATTCAAAATGGGTTACGGCACCATCACGGTGGCAGCAGACGACCAACCCAACGCCCCAGACTTAGCAAAGCTAAAAACAGGGGACAGCTACGGCAACCTCGACATATTCAAACGTGCACACAAAGTCAGCCTCGAACTGCGGCAGATAGCAACCCCCAAAGGGAGCGAAAAAGGCAAAGACCTACTAAAAGAACTTGCCGAGCAGCCTTCGATAATGAATTTAATCCAAGAACACTTAGCTGCCACGAGCCCAGGTAAAAAGCCATCAGAGCTCAAAAGCGAAGCCACAACCGCAAAAACTAACTATTTTGGTGACAATAACAACAAGTTAGAAGCTATGTGGAGCGATATCGAGGGAACTCAGGTTAAGGGCTCAAAAGACGACACCAACGAGCAACAACAGATAAAAGCCCTAGGAGATGCAGACACGCTGGAAAGGGTTTTGGCTTATTATACCGCAGCTAATGAACAAGCTTTTCTAGCACTCGAAAAGGAAAACAAGAAGATCAAGGAAGCAACAGGATCCACAGGGAAAGCAGGTGGCAACTGCAAGAAGCACAACACTAGCGCGGAGTGTGCGGGCGA
>NW_027124689.1:2628-2884 GCF_001457755.1 Trypanosoma equiperdum
AAAAATTTGCTATGATAACTGCCGCTTTTGCGAGTTTGCTGGTTTAATTTGTTCTAAAATCTTATGGATTTTTGTTCATTATATGAAATTTACTACTTTTATGAAAGTTTAATATTTTGGGAGAATCCACCAACAAGAAGTTATTTTTAATCAGTTTTTTTCCACCCTACAACTTTCTGTATGGTAATGTTCAAAATAAAGTAATAATACCACCAAAGAATGAAGAATACCACCGCATTTAGAATAAAACCTGAAG
>NW_027124689.1:2894-3540 GCF_001457755.1 Trypanosoma equiperdum
TGCGCCTGAATAGCGCAACATGTGGTTCTGTAGTTTTTGAAAAGTATCAAACAAACACAAAAATAAAAACTGAGGCAAACAAAATTCGCCGTTAAGACGCGACGCGGCGCTGCTTCGTACGGCACTGGATCAGGCCACTAGCCAACCTTTTTTTTAAAAAAAATTGTTTAAGAAAGTATGGAATACTGCTCACAACATGCAAATTTTTTAACAGAGACGAGTCAACACTGATGAGAGGCCCTTTAGAACAGGTACACAGATATAGCTGTCAGAAAAGCCATAAAAATAGCGCTCTTGAAGCACCATAGAGGCTGATAACAGGAAGAAAATGCTTCCGTAGAAAAATTTGGTTCTCATGAGGGCATCAAAAACCGCTCCCAAAAAGGAGTTCCACGAAGCAAGCCAAAAATAACGAGGATAAAAAAGGCCAGCATTGGGTTGCGACCTGTAACCTCCTCAAGTGGAATGAACCTGTGGAGCAGTGACAAAGCCAAAGAGAACTAGAAATCGCTTTCAGGTTAATTTTAGAAGCGACGCAGCGTATCAGGAGACTTACAAATGCGGAGGCTACCCAAACACCAAAAAAAAACCATCCGCCGCCCAGAAGGTCAGCAAAAAAAGCATCATTTTAAGATTAATTTAGTGT
>NW_027123021.1:0-6051 GCF_001457755.1 Trypanosoma equiperdum
TTGGGGATGGGAGGCGGAACTCACTATGAGTAAAAAAACATATTTGTGGTTCAAATTAGCATTGGAAATATTTTATAAAAATAGTCCCTATATAATAATAGCAGATGATGACATATTTATGAGAGTGCCATTATATCTAAAACATCTCAAAATATTGCCAGAAAAGAAATTGAATATGGGAAGGGCAATTGGATATCCTAAAGATTTTAGTAATGATATCACATGGCACACCATAGGTTATGCATCGACACTATCTAGGGATGTGGTGAAAGAAATTGTGAATTATGACCCTTTGAAAAAGTTAGTGAAATCGCCAATCAAATTCAGAAATTTTGAATCATATATGGATTTTAGAGCACTTAATGAAGATATTATGGTTGGAGAAGTTATAAGGAATAAATTGAAATTGGAGGGGTTGTTAACCGTAGATATGCAAGATTTTAGGTATGTAATGCATGAAAAAGACGAAGCAGACGAGGGGCTGAAAGAATAAATAATAGTAATTCATTATTTACGTGGAGAAGATTACATTACTCTGATGGAAACCAAGAGGGTGAGTAGCCACGCTGTAGTTGTTACCGGTTTGACTTTTTTGGATGATCGTTTGGCTGTATTCGACTGCTAAGCTATTTGAAATATGGCATAACTCATTCTCTCTTCCTGGGAGTCTTTTTTATAAAGCCTCTTATCATTATTGTTTGCCATTTTTGTGGTTGCTGCAAGGTATGACCGGAATGATCTCCATTAGGTATTTTTTCTTAGCGATAGCGGTATCGCAGCTCGCGATGCCAACAAACAACGACGAAAATGCAGTCGACCTTAACATATTCTGCGCGATAGCCAACATGCTCAAAGATGCCAAGTTGGAGGATGCAACAGCAAGCGACCTCGAACAGGACTATTTGACGGCATGGAAGGAAATCCAAACGATTTACGTCGCAACAAGCAATGAAACATTTTACAAGGGTTCTGTCGTAGGTAAAAAAGACCAACCCACCGGCAAAAGTAAAATCATGGAATACGACCCAAACTTGGCAAGAACAACGCGCAAAGAGCTCACAAACCTCAAAGTGGCTGGCCCAGAGGGCAAAGAAGTTGACAAGTATACGCGCAAACATCGCACAGATTTCCCGGAAGAAACAGCACACAAGCTTGACAGGCTTTACACCATTGCCAAAAATCTTCATGCCGCGACAGCAACGGCACAGCAAACAATAACAGCCCAGAAAACCACAATCACAAAGCAAGCCCATGAAGCGCTATAAAGCACTGACGCCACCGTGACAGGAGCGCACACAGATACACACGGAACTTACACATTTCAAGCGGGATACGCCACGGCGTGCGGATCATCAGCAAGCGCAGCCGGCGCCACACTAGGGTCAGATATGATGTGCTTGTGCAGCGTAGCTGCGTCCAGCCAGGCAGCAGGCACAGGGCCAAAAATATGTGACTCAACAGACAATACTTTCACAGCTCTAGCACTTGACTACAGCGGAAAAAGCACTGCAGGAACAGCGCTGACATAGATCCTAGGGCTGTGTGCTCGCAAAGGCAACAAACCGGCCTTATCTGTAGCAAACATAGACATCCTGCTGCAAAGTTTTAGGTCAACCCTAGGCCGCTACAAAGGCGCAGCTAACGAGGGCTTCACATACCGGTACGGCAAAGGAAAAGACAGCAGCTAGCAGTGTAGTGGTGACCATAGCACGGCGGATGTGTGCATTAGTTACGCCACGGTATTAGCCGGAGCTGGAAGCAGGTCCAACCCACTGGAGGCGATTAAATGGGTGGAGAAGCTGTTATCGGTACGCAGCTTTCTGATCAAAAGACGAGCGTTAGCAGCAAAGAAACAACAACAACAGTCTCGGCTCATATCTCTTGCCGATGTGATGGGAGCGCTGTACACAGAAACTCTTTACGGCTGTCGTCATGCCACTCTAGAAGCACCAAGAAAACACGTGGAAATTTCTAACGCAGAAAAAAAGAATGCGAACAGCACAAAAACAATAAAACCGCATGCGAAAACGCAGAAAAATGCAAATGAGAAGGTACTGATGAAAAACCTGGCACCTTTAAAGTTGATGAAAGTAATGTTACAACTCAGAAAAATGAAGCAGGAACAGAATATGGGGCTTCAGGAGGAGAAGGAGCAACTGGATGTGCAAGGAATGGAGCCAATAAGGAGGCTTGTGAAAATGACAAAACAGGCGATAAACAAAATTGTGCATGGAGAAAGGGCAAAGATAGCTAAGAGGGGAAAGACAAAGTTAAATATCAAAATGGTAATTTTCTCATCAACAAGAAATTAGTTATGAGTACGGATTCTGCTTTTGTGATTTGGGTAGCATTTTGAGTATTCTGAGGATGTTTGCTCGGTTTTATGAAATTTTGGAAATTAGCCAAATTTTCTGTTTTCACATAGTTTTATAATGTTAATAACATTTTATATATCTTAACACTTTTTGATGAAAGTGTAATAACTTCGAAAACACTAACTTTTGTATGAAAGTAGAGTATGGGTACAATGTATTAAGATGATAGTGTGTGAAAAATAAATTCATTCAAATCCATCTATTTTATGAGTAGTTTTTAGGGTTATAATAATGACAATGATAATAATTGGAGAGTGTTATGAGTGTGTGTATATACGAATATTATAATAAGTTGTGGTGGTGAAGACTAAATGGCTATGCATAGTAGAAGCACTAAAACCGATGGCAAAGTAAAATAAAATTAAGTGGTTGGGGACGAATGAGTAAAAGCAAACAGGAATAATATTGCAAAAGTACAGAAAGGAAGACGACTAATACCCTTGTTTAATAGCATAAGACTGTGAGCATCATATAAAAGTATTTGACCGCCGGTGACATGCACATCCAGACGGCGACGGCGTGGCTTATGTACCTACTGATTTCCACGCAGTGAAAGAATTAACAGATTCTGCCGACCAAAAGTCTAGCAAAGAACAGCAAAGTATAGTGTAAACATAATTTGAAAACGCCTATGTGAGTCAATTTGTGATCTCTATGAAACATAGAGGCTAAGTGCCGATAACCCTTCAATTTCTTATTGATGTAAAGGCAAGATATTAAGGTCTTCCAATGAGCAAGTGCTGCGTATAAAAGTTTACCCTGATCCACAGTCAACAAAGAAGATTAATTAAAAGGAAGCAGCGAGGAAGGATCCCCTGGAAACCAAATTGCCGAGTCTTAAGCAGCGGCGAGCCAAAGAGCAGCACAGTATAAAAAAGAGGGCTCGGAGGAACGTTGTTCCAGGAAAAGACCGCCTTTACTCAGTTATTCTGGCAACTCCAGCCATGGATGAAACAGTAGAAAACAGCAACCACCGGCATCCATAAAGGTTAAAGTTTTAGCTGTAAGAAGTTTTTTATTTATTTGAGCGAAAGAGACATGTAAAGGCGCGGCATAGATAAAAAATGTGAAAGAATACAACAAAGAAGGGTTGGAACTTTATAAATGCATGTAGCTTGAGGTTTGGAACTCAAAGCAAGATTTCACCCGTCAACAAATTGTTCTACACAAAAAGGACGTACCATGGCAAGAGGAGCCCAGCGGCAGCATCAATTTCAACTACAAAAACATGTAAATCTACAGCGAGTACAAAAGTTGACGCAATTTACAAAACGTAGCTAACTGCGAGTGTGGTCACAGCCATAAAAACCGAACTCCAGGTGGAAAGAAGATCAGCTTTAATTCAGTCACCGACAGATAAAGTTAACGGTTAAAGTAGTTGCGAAACTGCTACTGAGGCTAATTTTTATTGGAGAAGGGACCCACATAGCGCTGTGAGCTAGAAATGTATAACAGGTTGGCTTTTTTGACATGGGAAAAGTAGAAGAGGCATAGAAAGAATCGAGGGGGTAGAGATATGTGGATCTAAAGGTTAATTTGGGTATAATTTTGAGAACCTATGAGGAATAACTCAAACCCTGCGCCTTAGACATCTAGCAGTATTCAGGCGGTGGTAAAACAACCAGCGGCTTAGCACCACAGTATAATCGAACAAAGGTAACCGCCCATCTGCTTTTTACAGAAAACACTAAGAGCATCTTTACACAGTTCTAGTCACACAAAACAAATAGAAACCGGCCTCTAAACCCTATCATTGAGGCAATAGTGATACCACCAGGTATCAAAACATTGCCAGCGTAGGTGGACCGCACGGGCGTGGCATATAGCACGGCACCACCAGCTGTTATTTGAGTGGAAGCAGAAACAAAAGCGTAAGGACAAACATGTACTGGCGAAACTTGTTAGCAATTGCTGTAGCAATTTTGCACTTATCAAAAAACAGCCAAGGCTCAGCGAAACCGTTCGCAGCAGAGACAATAACAGACGTATGCGGTGCTGTTGCAGCACTGGACAAGGTAGGTGGCGTTGCTCTACAGAAACAGCAGGCTCTGAAAGAACGGGCTTCAGCAGCGGCAGCGGCAGCAGAAATTCTTTGGCTTGCAGCGTCAGCGGTAGAAGACGGCAACCTCAGCACTGTGTTTGCGACGGCAGCGACTAAAGCAGCAGAGTGCCGACGTCAAGCGCTTAACGACCTTGACGGAAGCCTTAGCGCGGCTCTCCTCGCGAGCAGCAATGCAGGCAGGGCATCGGGCGCGGTCGGAGAGCTAGTGGATCTCCTAATTAAAACGGACGGCGGCAACGGAAATGGACGGTGCATCGCCACAAACTCAGACGGGACCAAAGGCAATGCGAACGGTCGCTACGGTTGCCCACCAATGGCACTGTCGGCCATCACACCCACTCAGCACAAGGACTCAGCGGACCTGACGCCATCAGGCCCGCAAAAATTAAAAGGAGGGGATGGTGGCACCCAGCACGCGGAATCGGCAAGCAAATGCAGCTTGCTGGCGGCAGGCAACAACGACGCATCAAAGCTGTTCCAAACTTCGGCCACGGCAGCTCACGATGCTTTCTACGGTATGATGACGCTAACGGCACACACAACAGCAGCAACCGCCACCATAACAAAAAAAACACTTAACAACCTTGGGACACGCTGGCAGAAAACGACGCCGACAACAAACATCGAAAAGCTGTACGTACAGTACGGCACGGTAGTCAACATACCAGAACCCAGCTGCGGCCAAACTACAGATGACGTCATAACTTACGCCCTGGACCCAGCCAACAGCGCCAGCTTACTCAAAGAAGCAATACAAGCACGCAGTGGTACAAAGATCACTAGTGGCGACGGCGGCGCAACGGAGGCATTCAAAGCGGCAGCCGACAACAAAACGCCTATCGTAGAAAAGCTGAGGGAAAAACTAACACAAACTAAAGCACAAAAAGTAGAGGAAACATCAGCCAAGCTAACAAAAATAGACGTCAACAGTGCAGCCGCTGACATCGAAAAAAGCCTACTAGTACAACACATAACAAACCGACAGCTGCTCATAACCTTAAAAGGAGCTACTAACAGTGGTGGCTGTTAAAAGGCGAGGCAGGGGCATCAAAATTCACTGATACAACCGAAACTTGCGAAAAGAAAGGGAAAGAAGATAACTGCAAAGATGGTTGTAAGTGGGAGGGAACAGGTGAGAAGGCAAAGTGCGTAGTGGATAAAACTTACAAGCCAAAGCAAGAAGAGGGAGCAAAAGAAAGTGTGACAGCCACAAACACCACCGGAAACAATTCGGTTGTAACCAAGGCTCCTCTTTTTCCTGGATTTTTTTCATAATTAATTTTTTATAATACTTTTCTTCATTTAATAAAATTTAAAAAACTTAATATTTTTAGGTAATTTCTAAAATTTTTGACACTTGATATATTTAAAAACTTTGTAATACCTTTTAAAAATCTAAATATATAATTGTGGTATAAAACCGACATATTGGTGCATATTACTGTGGTTCTATGGTACAAAAAATGGATGCTATTGTAATTTTCTTTATTTATTTTTTTGTTTATTTTATTGATATTAGGTAAGGTTATAATAGTAATGCTAATAATGATAGGAGAGTGTTTTACGTGTGTGTATATACGAGTATTATAATGAGAGCAGTAATAATAATAATAA
>NW_027123330.1:0-881 GCF_001457755.1 Trypanosoma equiperdum
TACCGTGAATATGAGGAACATTTGCTAGCCACTGGTGTGACCTGGGTTTACTTTTCTTTCCCCTCTTCCCTGGTGCGGTGGTGATATTCCTCCAACGGCGGATATTTCCGGATGCTCGAAGTGCTCATCTGCCTTCCCATTGTTGAGTTGGAGGAGTATTGTTGACTTAACTAAACGTCCTACGGGGTTGTGAGCTTCGTGTTAAGGCCGGAGGGCATGCTTATGAGGTGTCATTGCCATTTGGAGCGCCCACTTTTTGCAAGGTAAGTTCTTTCCAAAACTGGAAAAGGGGGGTGATGCATCCCGTTAGTACTGCACATAATTCTATTTTTGCTTTTCTTTACTCCCCTGCGTGTTGCATTTAGCGTGAAAAACATTGGAGCATACCTCTACTTAATCCAGTTGCTGAATCATTGCCCTTATTGTTTCATCGTTGTTGTGGCAAAAGCGAGCGAAGCGAACCAGCTGAAGTGCTGTGCTGTATTTTGTATGCGGCAATGAGAACGCTGATGAACTGAACCAACGTTTAAGAGGTCTGAAACTTGTGCCTTTTATTTGAAAACTTGCGTATTTTTTCCAACTTTCCTGTGTTGAACAGACGATCGATCCCCAAGTGGAAACGTTGAATGTAGTTGTTTCCCTCGAGCCTATGCAAATTTGTTTTTTATTTATCTCCGCCAACTCATGCCATGAGAGAGGGGGATGCTTTTAAATGTGTGGTGTATCCGCTTCACTGCCAATATGAGGTGCGCTCATTCTTCGACTAACTTCTCACCCTTTCTTATTGTTTCTGTCACTTTCTCGCCACCTTTGTCTCTCAGACGTATATCGACAGGCGAATAGTGTGTGTAGGAAGTTTGCGCCACCGTACATACACATCT
>NW_027123330.1:891-4427 GCF_001457755.1 Trypanosoma equiperdum
CCTCACCCTTTCTTATTGTTTCCGTCACTTTCTCGCTGCCTTGGTCTTTCAGACGTATATCGACAGGCGAATAGTGTGTATAGGAAGTTTGCGCCACCGTACATACACATCTATTTCTAGTACGGGCTGTTTCTGAGGGAAGTGAGGTAAGGTACCGAAAGGAAGCCCACCCCAAGGTTGTGCACAACGGCTGGTGTGTCCACAGGTTTAGTCATTTCTATAGAACCAACTTTGTTGGTGTTGCCGCTTTTTTTTTTTTGCGACCTCGCAATAATTCTATACGTCTTCATCTCTAATTTATTAACACGACTAATAAAAAAAAATGGACGGTGATCTTTCCCAACTAGGGTTCCTACAAGAGGTGGATAGGTTCTTCGATGTCTTACGTGAGAAGACCCTCCGAGACCGACCCGATAATATCCCAGAATATGTGATGCAGAATTGTAGAAAGGTTGCAGACACTCTCAGGAAGGATTCATGCGACATCATCCCGGATGCTGCCGCACCTGAATTGAAGGAAAGAGCACTTACTATTGTCGTGCTTGGGGCAAGCGGTGACTTGGCGAGGAATAAAACGTTCCCGGCGCTGTTTCAACTATTCTGTAACGGATTAATTCCGCGAACGATTAACATTGTCGGCTACGCTCGCACCAAAATGCCTGACGTGGAGCAATGGAAAAAAGAGAGCCTAGCTAAGCATTTTCCTCGGGCTAAGGATCGCTGTCCCCATATTGAGGCTTTCTTGAAGACAATCACCTATATCTCGGGCTCGTATGACGGTGCGGAGGATTTTTTTCGTCTTAACGACGTGATAACAAAATTTGAGGAGTCGTTTCCAGGAAAACAGAAAGGAGGCAACAGGTTGTTCTACCTTGCGTTACCACCTTCTGTATTTATGCATGCGTGCACGGGGATTCGCACTCATGTGATGCAGAAACCGGGCCTGGGGTGGGTTCGAATAATTATTGAAAAACCATTCGGGCACGACACGGAAAGTTCTAATGAACTTTCGAGGCAGTTGGAGCCTCTTTTCGAAGAATCCCAAATTTTTCGAATCGATCATTATCTTGGGAAGGAAATGGTGCAAAATATTGTTGTCACCCGCTTCGCCAACCGTGTTTTCAGTGCACTATGGAACAATAATAACATCGCGTGCGTCCGGATCACTTTTAAGGAGTCTATCGGGACGGAGGGCCGCGGTGGTTACTTTGACAAGGCGGGTATTATCCGCGACGTGGTGCAAAACCACCTTACCCAGATCCTTTCACTGTTAGCAATGGAGAAACCACGCTCACTAAGCCCAGAGGATATACGTGATGAAAAGGTAATTGTACTAAGGCATGTGAATCCCGTGACTCCCGCCGACTGCGTGTTGGGACAGTACACGAGGTCTGAAGACGGTTCTATTCCTGGTTACCTGGAGGATCCAACGGTGCCGAAGGGAAGTAAATGCGCGACATTCGTGGTACTTCGACTGTTCATTAACAACGACCGCTGGGACGGTGTGCCATTCATCATAGAGGCGGGGAAAGCGGTGGAGCGGCGCTATCTCGGCATACGCATCCAGTTTAAGGATGAAATCCGCCCCTTTGGAGTTGCCGCACAGCGCAACGAACTGATCATACGAGCGCAGCCCTCGGAGGCAATGTATTTGAGACTTACCGCAAAAACACCCGGCGTTCTCTCAGACACTCACCAGACCGAACTTGACCTCTCCTACGAACATCGTTACAACATAACTCTGCCAGATGCCTATGAGAGCCTCATTCACGAAGCACTTCTGGGGAGGTCCACCAATTTCGTTCGAAAGGATGAACTCGATGCCGCGTGGAGGATCTACACACCACTCTTGGAGGCTATTGAACGTGGAGAAACCACAACGTACCCCTACTCCGCTGGGTCAAAGGGGCCGGCGGAAGCACAAAAGTTTGTTGATGACACTGGGTTCAAACCTCTCACAGGGGATATTTACCAGCAGCGGAAGCTTCATCATTTGTAATTCTCCTTGTGGTTTCTAGTGGCCTCATACGAGCGCAAATATAGTCGCAATGGGTTAGGGGATCTCTGTGCTTTACAAAATATTCCTCCATGTTTTCCCTTTGATTAAACTTTACTTCTCCCTATTTTTACACCTCTTTGTGGTGTTTCAAACGCTTCTTTCTTTTTCTCTTTCACCTTTAAAAATGTGTTTCTATGCACTTGTGTTGCACTACATAATGTGCTTTGTTGACGGATGGTGAAGGTGGTGCGTAGGACCCTGTAGGAGTGGAAGCAGGTCCCATTTCACTCTTAATTTTAATTTGTCTTCTCTGCCATCCTACAGGATTGAAGAAAAAATTGTTGTATGTCTTCACCGAAAATCAGTAATTCATTCAACTCCTTCTCTTTCTACTTACGTTCCTATTTCCTTTGTTTTTTTTTTTTACAGGAGTAATGTGAGAGCTTTCTTTTCCGTTCATTCCCGTGTGCAAGTGCCGCCCTTCTGTAGATGCCTACAGTCCGGGTGAGGTGTCTTCATGGAGACGCCCTTGAGGGTTGAACACGAAAAAAAGAAAACGTTCGGTAGGGGGTATGACGACGTGTGTGTGTGTGTGCGCTTGAAGTGCTTGGAAGGGAAAGAGGGTATAACCCAGCAGGAGGTTGGGGATGCCAAATATTCAGTACATATAAACATCAGGCGTAATTACTTTTCCCCCGTTATTGCCATCTTCTGTTTTCATTTTCTGTGGGTCAGTGCTCATATGCGTTTTTTTTTTGCTTTTACTCTTACTTCTGATATAAAGCCTCCGTTTTATCTTATTATTTTTACCCACGCTCCTACCAACACACCAAGTCCACACCTGTCATGTAGGTAAGAGGCATCGGAGGCTGTCGGCATTGGCGTGCAAATGTTACTGCGTGGGGAATATTCACGATGTGATTAGCAACCGGTTAATCAGAAGGTGTGATGTGTTTTGCCTTCATTCCCCTTTCGTCAGTTGCCGTTCAAGTCGTGTAAGTTTTTGCATCACGTTGGCGGCGGCCTCAATACGTTCTTCATCTCTGAGGTTAAACGTGAGATTTGCGTACGTTTCCGTGCTTTTTTTTTCACCACATCTTTTGGACACTTCGTGAGTTTTCTTTGTTTTCACATGTGCCCGGACGGTTTTTGTCCCTTGTTGGACGTGTACGGTTATTGTATCGCATGCACTCAGTTACGCCTGTTGAAACAACGAAACTAGGAGAAATTGCTGCGGTGCTTGTTGGCTTTCTCCTGTTTTGGAGGCAATGCTACAGCGCAATTTCCTTTAGTACGCACCGTGGTTACAGGGAAGGTGTGTTTACATTCCCTGCAATTATGTTTAGGTGGCTGAGGGTTGTATTTTTTAAAGCGCGTGGGTTGTATCACGTTCCTATTCGGGGTGACACTAATTGCATTGTCCTTTCAGTCACTATTGATGAGTGATGTACGAGGATGTCGGTACGGTCTTATTTGCTATACAAAGTTTTTCCGGTCCCTTTTCGTTGTATATGCTTATCTTTTTCCTTTTTTTTTT
>NW_027123330.1:4451-16405 GCF_001457755.1 Trypanosoma equiperdum
TCACGCTTGTAAGTAAATGAAGCCCTTTCCCGCCTTTTTAACATTGTTCCTAGTTGCGCTGTCACCGCTCACTACCCCGTCCCAGAGTGCTGGGGATGATGTGCAACACAACCTATTTAGTTGGAGTTCTGCGGACAATATGACAGATGGTGATGTTGGAAGTGCTCGAGTACCCGAAGAAGAAGAGAAAGAGCGTACTTCCGTTAGCAATGAGTCAAAGGATGCGCAGTGTAAAGGAAAATACGGTCTTTACTCACACTATGTCTTGGGTCATAACCACTGTTCCTGGGAACCTCCGTATGGCGTAGCAATGTCGCCATTGTATCTCCCTCCAGATATCAGTGCAGACGCGGATCGCTGTTCATTTATGTGGCTCTTGCGTGAAATGTTGTTCACAGCAAGCAAGGAAGGCATAGCACTCGTACCGCATAATGTGAAAAGGGGAGATTCAACACCTCTACAATGCGGTCGTGTGGCATTACACCCGTGGATCGTTGTCCGTGGCGAACCTAAAGAATGGGGACCGATCCGAGGTGTGTCTACGCACAAGGTGATGGTCAGTTCTGATCCTAGTGACGGAACTGACATGCTTTGGCCCCTCCTCCTCCTTGTTTCGTTAGGTGTGCTCGCCGCGTTTCTGCTTTTAATACTCGTTTTTATGATGAAGACTATACGCGGTGGAACGCTGCTGGAGGAGCGAACCACGTCTATGACTGCTGCATCTCCAGATGAAAATGACAAGAAACTGCACGACAATGGAAGTGTGACCGAATGCCGGTCTGTTAGAGAGGGGAAAGGAAATGAAGAGGATAAAGAAGGAGGGCGTGAAGGTGAAAAGGAGGAACAAATAGAAAAGAATGAGATTGGAGAAGAGGTAGTTGAAGCCGAAACAGCGTCTGAAGGGCACACGAGCGAGATTACCGCCCTTCACTCGCTTTCAGGGTCATGGCACAGTGAAGGCAGTGATCAGCTGCTTACTTCAAACGACTCTCCGTTGCCGCAGCCTCCCATCGAGTTGGTTGCATCCCCACTTGAGACTCCAAAGGAGGGGGATGTAAAGGCGCCGCATGGACACTTATGATATCTTTTAAATTCAATAAACTTTGGTTTCGGTACGCGAATACGTTTAAATCAAATATGTGCATATATTAATAATACTAATATGGCCTATTTTAACTCTTAAAATCATGTGGATTTTTTTTTTTGAAGTACCTCACGAAGTTTCGTTCAAAGTCCCTCCTGAAATATCCCCGACGCTAGCGAGGAGGAGGGGGAGTGGTAAAGTTTGAAGAATGTGTAGGACGTGCTTTCTATTTTTTCATGTGTTATTTGTTTGCGGCATTCGCATGAGTTAACATCGCTGCTACTATTTTTCCCCCTTCTACTGCTTTAATAACCGCTGACTATGTTCTTCCCCACTGGGTTTGCTGCGGTGCGGGTAAGTAAAGTTGCGAATAAAAAACGGAGCGGGTTGGTGAGTTTACACCTGTGTGCGCATATTGATTATATGCGTGGTGGTCTGCATTTTTTCTTTTTTTTGCTCTGTAGTCTCTCTTTCGTTCCGATGATTGGAGGAGTTGTTGGCGTGGTGTACGACAATCCACAGCGATAATGACTCTCGTTCGCTCCGCTGCCCCTCTCCCTGCCCTGTGTTACCATACCCTTCTCCAAGGTAATCACGGACTTTGGCATGTCTCTGACTTAGAATGGCATTTGAAGTAACACCTTGGTAGCCACTGGTTTGCTGTTGTTGTGGAGACCCAATAGGAAGGATCTTTTCCTTTCTAATGTCTGCCTCCGTTTTTTTTCCTTTCTGCGGATGCCAATTTTGTGGAGGTGTGGCAGGGTTTTTTTTTCCTGGATAAGCTTTCCTGTATAAGCAAGATGAATACTGTGCGAGTTATACTGCATACCTCACTAGACACCTATTCTCGTTGCAGGTATTATAACATTTACATTGATTTGCTTCATTTCGGTAGCTAGACGTAAGGGGTTAAGTAGGAAACTTTAAATGGACCTACCCATCGAACTGCTTCTGGGGAGTGCACCAGAAAGGCAGCGATACCTGCGGGCGGTGCATATCCTCTTCAACAGCGTCGGTGATGCACTGAAAGCAAACGCTCGCCAGCAACTTCTCATGGCCACAGCGAATGATTTGACGCGAGGTCTGAGCGTAGCCGATTTCTGTCAGTTTCGCAGGAAGTGTTTCGAAAATGAGGACTGGTGTAAGTGTGTATACCCACTTCTCGAGCAAGATGAGAACGTTGTTGCTGATCGGGCGGAAGCGGCAGTGCAGGAGGCGCTTTCGGCTGTCAGATTCCCCGGAGGTGGAGAGAGCAGCACCGAACCTGTTCTGGTCTTTTTATCGACTTCAAAGAGGAGCCGTTCGGAAATAGAGGAGGAATTTGAAATACCGGGAAAACTGAGGTTAGCAGAAGTTTTTGCCAATGTGGGTGATTACGGGGCAATGTATGACACCCTCACGCATCTCTTTGTTCCCTTGCAGTCCGGCCTCCAACTAACGGCACGTTCGCACAGGTTACCACTTTTGCTCCTTCAGCTACAAGTAATCAAAAGAACCACAGAACTGTGGCTCGGAGCTGGAAACGTGGAAGCCGTACGTGGCTACGTGGGGGAATCAACTAGTACTGTGTTAACCGATGCAGTACAAGCCATAGCGGTTGAAAACGGGAGCGGTTCTGTATACTTTCCGAGTCATCAAGTTACTGTAGAAGCGGTAACGGACGAGATAGAGCAACTGCTACTGTTTTTTTCCATTGTTCGCGCCCTCTGTCTCTTTGAAAGTGGTGATTTTTGTGGGTTTGTGTGTTCTTTTACACCTGAAGGCCTACGAGGGACAAACTGGGCTCAGGCGGCTGGAGATATGCTTGTAGAACGGGGTGCGACACAAGTCGCAGCATCTTTTGGAGGGCGCATTAGCAGACCTGGTGTACTTCCTGCCATTCATAATCTGCGACGTGTTGTGGAGGAGAGCGTTACAACAGGGGTGCAGCTGGGTGCCATGCTCTTGCTTTCCGCCGTTGCGACACGACCACGCGCGGAGGCAATGGAGCTTGTAACGCGTATAGATATTATGCAACTCTGGGAAGATATACCCGAAGCTCACACGCTCGTTCACGCTCTACAACAGGCGAACTTTGCAGACGCCCTTCACGCAGCATCAGTGCTCGCATTCGTGTACCTAAAGACCGACTTGTTTGCTTATAAGCACTGCGAATGTTTATTATATCAGTATAAACAAACTGTTATAATGAGATACGTTAGCTGTTTCATCAGCCTTGACTTAAAAAGGGCTGCTATGCATCTGTCAATCCCTCTTCGGGAGTTGGTACACATTGTGCGAGAGCTGATAGAGAAGGAACACATTTCAGCGAAGATAGACCTTGTGGCGTAT
Source organism: Trypanosoma equiperdum (assembly GCF_001457755.1). NCBI lineage: Eukaryota > Euglenozoa > Kinetoplastea > Trypanosomatida > Trypanosomatidae > Trypanosoma > Trypanosoma equiperdum. The sequence goes on from NW_027123330.1 coordinate 7,867, forward strand.
ATGCTAGTGAGTGCGGACGCGTTTTCACCAACTGACACTGCAGCAACTGACAGGAATCTACTTTTTGATTGCATTAACCGCAGCAGAAAATGCGCCGAGGAACTCGAACAGTCGTTACGTCTTTTGTCCGCACAACGGGATAATGCCTCATCTGGGGTGGAGTTTGGACCATAAGCGCGCGGCCGCATGCTCTCCCACTGCGTGCAAACGTTAAGTCGAATCACAGATCATTTTTGCGGTGCATGCCCTTCTTATTCTCTAATTGGAGGTATTTGTTTCTGGTTTATTTATTTCTTCATAATTTTCCACTAACCCCATTCCATATTTTTTTGCCCACTAGGTGCCGTGCAAGAGGTATTTACCGTACCATCGTTCTTTGCGCCTGCAACCCGCCTATACGAATATATGGGTCCGAAAACTCAGGAGGCGCGACCACCTCTACCCGGAACGCCGATGCCACCAATCGATCCCATCTTTGCAATCACGGGCCCCAGTGCTGGCGTGCTGCATGTCAACACAGCAGACCTGCTCCCAGATCAAAGAAACAAGCTTGATGACAACATTTCCCGCGCCATTAGTGACTGCTTGAAATCAGTGGTTGTTCCTCTAGATCGATATTGGAGGGCGGCATCACAGCACCACACCTTACTCTGCTCCACTTCTGAGGATGGTGCTGTGGATAGTTCCAACACTGAGGGTGCTACCCCGTCGCACTGGCCAGCGGCAGAAAGAATACCAGATCCGGAAAATATTCCGTACACATTCTACAGCACAAGGATGGAAGCCATCATTCGACGGAGCTACCAGAAGGACCGCGGTGAGGTTCTCATTGCCGCCGACGTGCGCAGTGGAAACAGTGGAAAGATTTTCAACACTCTCCGTCGACGGGAGATCGCGTCCTTTGTGAACGCGATTCCTCTTGTACCGCAACGAAATCTTTATGTGATGATCGATAAAGACGCCGCAGTTGACCCTTTTTTCGATATAGACTGCAGCCCACCGTTTGAGTGGTTGAATTTTCCCACCGAAGTTGCGGAGGGTGAAAATTTACCTTCAAATGGAAGTCGCGCTAAAGATTCCTCCTCACAGCCCCCAGTGCACATTGACACAGCGGTTGTTGAACGGTGTCTCCTGCAGATCTTGCAGTACTTACGGGATGTAGTTGAGGAGTACGCGGGTGCGAAGTTGGAGCATTGCTTGGTGCTAACGGGTTCAGTTCTTGTGAGTGAATCTAGTGTTGGACCCTCAGCGCACACCGGGGCGACCAGACGGCATAATCTGCTCAGCAGCAAAGACACCAAACTGAGCTTCCATGTTCATTTCCGTTTGGAGAAAAATGTTGTATTCAGTAACATCCGAGAACTCCACAAATTCATGATGAAGATTAGAGGTGGTATAGATGATTCTTTCAATAAGGCGGGGGACCGTGAGACCCGCTCATTTTACCACATGTTGCAGTGTTGCATTGACTTCGGAGTGTACTCGCGCTGGAGAGCCTTCAGATTGCCGTATAATGTAAAAGCTTCTTCGGACGGTTTGAACACCATGAACGCGGCGAGTTTCAACTCCGCGATTGACGCCGCGACGAAGTCACCTTTTAGAACGGCTTTGATACCAAATCTTAGCGTAGGTGAGGCTTCCCATTCCATCGTGCATGAAATTGATTTGAGCACTCTGCAGGACTCACTCTTGTACTTTGAACCCACAAAGAAGCAGCAAGAACATCATGCTTTACTCACCAAATTGTTTGGTGTTTTCAGATTCTTACTTCCTGTTGTGCCCAAAGTAACAGCCATAGGAAACGCTGAACTTGCTAAATTCTTGTTGGCTCACCAGCCCCCCTTTCCACCCACTGAGGAATCCGTCAACCCATCTTACAGGGATGATCTAGCGCGAGTAGTGTTCGAACTGGCTCTGATTCAGCGGGATGCCAGTAATTTGATGAATGAAGGTGATGACAAAAACACATTTAACTTCATCATGTGGAGTGATTCCGCAGAGGATGAGCGGGATAACGCACTCATCCAGGGTCCCTTCGGCATTAACCGGCCACCTTTGCGTGATGGGGCGCGTGCGCCAGTTCGTGATAGCCGGATTAAGAAATTGATAGCTGAAGTTTTTCACTGTTTGTCTCCTGCTTTTGGTGGTGGTTTGAAAAGCAATTTACAAGCTCAATCATCGGACATCTTGCGTCAAAGTGGCTCCTACATAACGGCGGATTCGCTCAGTGTGGATTATCAGGATGGCGTACGTTTCTATTATGTACGTCAAAAGTCGTCCAAGTTTTGCATTAGGTTGGGCCGTGAGCATCGATCGACTTACCCTCAGCTCTACCTGACCTACGGATCTATTAAAATTCGTTGTTACAGCAACGATTGCTCTGGCAAGTGCCACTGTTTGAAATGGTCTCCAAACGACAATGAGCGGATTTGTGGCAGCTCTGCGGTGCTGCTGTCTGTGGATGACAACGGTTATCCAAAGTACGACCGTTTAGCGGAGATCCGTGACCTTCTTTTCCCACCGCTGTCGCAGGAGGAGCTTATAAGGCGCTATGGCATTACTTCAGTAGCATCGGGAGATGAAGATATCGTCCAACAGTGGTGAAGGTGGTTTAGGTTTGTATTGGTGGTTGTGTGCAACAAGTAGTGTGTTTCACAACCCCCCCCCCTTCCCTTCCCTTCCCTTCCCTCGTGTTACACCTCGGTTTGGGTTGCGCAGTTGTTGAATGATTTTTGACTGTGGTTCCTAACGCATTTTTGCACTGAGGCAGTAATAAAGGGAAGTTAGAGGGCGCCACAGTTGGGTAATCGGAGTTCATTGATCTCATTTGGAATTTTTGTTGATTGTATCCACTGTGAACAACTTATCCTGTCGTGTCCATCAGATTCTTCCGTTTGACGTGTTTTTGAGTGGTCTTTTCTCTCCTTTTCCTCCTCGCCATTACATGTTTTGACGTTTGTTTGTGTGTGTGTGTGTGTGTGTGTGTGTGTGGTGTGCGTGTTTTGGTTGTTTACACTTGATGAGCTGTAGTAGAAAGAGAAACAAACTAAATAAGTTGGCAGGTGTTTTGGCCGAGTAGTTGAATCATGAAGGTAATTTTTCTTGGACCTCCAGGCTGCGGGAAGGGGACGCAGAGCCCCTTTGTCGCCAAGCGTTACGACATTTGCCATCTTTCAACAGGTGACATGTTGCGTGAGGCCGTGGAAAAAAAGACAGAGTACGGATTAAAGGCCAAATCTGTCATGGATGTCGGTGGTCTCGTCTCGGACGATATCGTCTTCGGCATAGTAAAAGAGAGCATTAAGCAACCTCGCTGCAAAAACGGTTACCTCCTCGATGGCTACCCCCGTACGTTGCGGCAGGCGGAGATGATGGAAGAGGCGGGTGAAAAGGTAAACAAAGTTATTCATTTTGATGCCCCTGATGACGTCATAATTTCGCGCGTTAGTGGTCGCTGGCTTCATCGCGCCAGTGGCCGCATATACCATGAGGTGTTTTGCCCCCCAAAGGTGCGCGGTTTGGATGACGTAACCTCTGAACCACTCATACAGCGTCCTGACGACCGCAAGGAGGTGGTTGAGAAGCGGCTCGTTGGGTACCACCGCCAGACCAAACCACTGATTGATTATTATCGAGCCAGAGGTGTTCTTGCAACCCTGGACGCGACACAGTCTGTAAACGTTGTGCGTGAATCTCTCAGACGCGTACTTGACCCTGTTGCACGACTGATCGGTGCAAAGATATATGGGAATTAAGGAGTTATGATGTTGCATGTTTGGCCACCGGTTGGTGATGGCGACTTGGATTTGGTTCGGCGTAATTTAACCTGTGGTCCTGTAAGGTATCCCCCCATTTTTTTTATTTCAAGCGATTGGTTAGTTTGGAAAGAGGGAAGGACGGATAGCAAATGTGCTTGAATTCCTCCTTCGTTTTTTTCTTTATTGGTTAAAAAGGACGAATTAACAGAGAGGGGGGGGAACGGTAAGTAAGGTAGGCTAATTACAGCATATATGGGCTAAAGCAGCATAAGGGTGAATGAGGGGGAGGGAAGAAAAATAAAGAATGAAATGAAAAAAAAAAGTATTTAACAAAGGAGCGGGATAGGTGAATAGTTGTAGGCGGATAACATGAAAGGGAGGGATGTAAAGGAAGGGTTGATTTATAGGAATGTGAGAGCGGAAGAGGAAGTTATTCCTATGGCGGTAGTAATGTCCATGGGACGGCACCGCGTGCATCGGCGACAGCGATGGTGAAGGAAAAAAAAATGGAAAATGGAGGGGAACGATAGCAACTATGGTAACCTTAACAGAATCTGTAGGTGAGTGATCGTATGTTAGTTTTGGTTAAGGGTGAAAGGTAGGATGCAAAACCTCGGTAGCTTTTCTACCTTTATGGTTTGTTGAAGCCTCCCTTTTTTTCTTTCCGTTGTTGTTGCTGTAACAACGTGTTGATCGTATTTTAAGTGGCTTGCGGTTGGCATCCATGACTGCCACGTGTTAGCTTTGTTTCCTTTTTTTTTTTGACCCCTTACCGACGGAAGGGTGGGCATATCAGGTATCATTCTTCCAACTTCTATTTCACAACCCCGCAGGTGCATCCACATTATCCACATTGTTGTTGTTATCATGACAGTAGCGGGTGATGGGTGCACGTTTGTGTGTGCGTGTGGACGGAGGGAAAAGGGAAGGGGAAATTGGAGATTCTGGTTCTGTTGTTATGCGCCGTTTGTGCGCTGCGCGGTTTACTAATCCGCGTGGGTGATTTGGGGGAGTGACGTGCGATTCCCTTGACGTGTAATTCTCTTCGTTTACATGTATGCATTAATGTATATGTTTGTTTTTGTGCACAGCTGCTGTCTGGGTGCCTCTGATGACAAATACGCATATCCATGTATGCACACATCTCACTTACGACGTCTCCGCACTATCTGTGCGGTCTATACTGTTATTTTCTTACTTTTCCCTTTCTTTCTGTCGTTGTTGTGGTTCATACGCGGTTCTATGTAGCCATTCCACTTCGTCTCATTTTGTCACCTTTTTTCCCCCTCCCGCCCGCCTCTCTTTAGGATCGGTGGATGAGGTACCGGCTTCAACCTGTTGTTTGATTTCCTTCCTCTTCAATTTTTCCTTTGAAATTTCGGCATTTGTTTGGCCGACGGATGTGACGGAAAAATAGTCGTCGGTATCAGCGACATAAATATGTTTCTTCATCTTTTTTTCTTTTTTTTTTGGGGGGCCTCAAAGGTAGCTTGTGGTGGGGAGGGTCACGTTGTGTATGGCTTCAGGGAAAGGGGTCTATTTGGTGTGTTCCTCCCCTCCCTCAGGAGCACAACTCCACGGCTACATGTTTATGCTAACCAGAGTCTCCTTCGGCTTGTATTTGGAGAACTCAACGGGTGCGTGATATTATTGCGGTGTATGACTACATTAAACGTATTCTATATATATATATATATCCTGTTTTATTCTTTTCCTCTCCCTTTCATTAAAAAAAAAACCCTTATATAATCTTTCGAGAAGCCCAACTGGAAGCACTAAGTAGTTGGGGCGGGCGGCAGGTTCTCTTCCATTTTCGTGGTCTCATAAAGGGGAGTCCATCAGGAGAGGTAGATACCATTCCAGTAGACACTGACTGGCTTCACGCGTACTACTGCAGGTGCACCTCTTTTTTTCGTTGCGCTAGTCATACTAACCCCATTTTTTTCCTATCCCCGCCTGTAACAACCCATTGGTTCATTTCCAGTGACGATACGTCGGAAGACGGGGTGAGATACGATGCACGTGTTTCTCACAGGTCCACCAGGGAGTGGAAAAACTTCTGTGAGTACGGTTCTCAAGGAACGATACGGTTTCTGTTACGTAACTCCCATTGAGGCGGTATCTCATGCCGTAGAATACAGCGATACTGATGTGGGAGATAAACTTCGGCGTTACGTGGACGAGGGAGAACCCATCCCTGACGACTTACTTGCACGGGCGGTGGCGGATGCCACTCGCGGCCCGGACTGTACCAATGGCTTCTTGCTGAACGATTTTCCCAAAACGGCTGAGCAAGCGCGACACCTTAAAGCGGAGGGTATAGAACCAGATGCCATCGTCGTGCTTAGTGTTCCTGATAGTTTGTTGGTTGACCGTCATGCGGGGCGATGGGTGCATCCCAGTTCGGGTCGCGTGTACCACACCTTTTACAATCCCCCTAATGTTAAGGGGCGTGACGATGTTACTGGGCAACCGCTGGTGCAGCGACCAGAAGACACGGAGGAGGCTGTACACCAGGGGCTTGTGAAGTATTACGAGAGTATTAGAGGACTTCGCGCCGTATACGGTGACCCTAGACTTTGGCACACCGTTGACGGTTTTGCTTCCCTAGATAGTGTACACGTCTCTATATGTCGTGTGTTGGATCCTATTATTGCAGACAAGACACGTCGATGGTGGTCCAAGTTGTTTTGGTGGTCAAGTTGAACCTTCCTTATCTACCATTGCTTTAAGGGCACTGTGCGCTGCATTGCTGTATCGCTGCTGTAAGGGTTGCTCAGCTTTTAATCTTTGCTGGTTCACCACAGCTCTTTCTGTGCGCACGTGTGTGCATCATACTTGAGTTTCCTTTGGTTTTCGCATCTCTTGTCCCGTGTTGCATTTTTACATCGATTATTCTTACTTTACCTGTTGGGTGTATGGTTAAGCACGCTGTGCTATAGGTAAGAAAGCCGAAGCGAATACTGAGGGAGGTTAGGGGATGGTAATTTTCTTTGGTCGAGCACAAACCAGGCGAGTGACTGGAAAAGTAGTTGTGTTCGGTGCAACAACCAATGTAGGCAAGCACCTTTCACTATTACTAACGCTTTGTCCGCAGGTCAAGGAACTGTGCTGTTTTGACCCGCTAAATGACGTCACACTTCGTATGACGGAGACACGTGTCCGCGGGATTGTGAAGGACCTCTCACATATCGATACTGGTGTTGTTTTGAGAGCTGTTGATGACCCGCAGCAGTGGGAACCAGCCATGAGGAACGCACAGTTGGTGCTTATCTGCACTGGCAGCATTCCCAACCCGAGTCGTCTGCAACGTGACCTTGCACTCGCGGAGTGTGCACCAGAGTATCTCGTTGCGATGGAATTAGTGGCCAGGGCAGCTCCCCACGCCATCGTTGGTATCGCTTCTGGTCCTGTTAACTCCTTAGTGCCGTTAGCGAGAGAGGTGCTTCTGCGACACAGTGCATTTGACCCACGCAAGCTTTTTGGCATAACTTCACGTGATGTTATGCGAACGCGGGTTCTTTTTGCAAAGGAACTGCACATGAACCCTTACGATGTGAATGTGCATGTTGTAGGTGGAAAAGGTGATGCTACTGTTTGTCCACTGATTACACAGACGGGATTCCAACTGCCACATCAGCGAATGGTACAGCTCTGCGAGGAGGTCCAACGTCCTGAGAATTTTACAGCAGGCGACCACAACTCCACGGGGTGTCGCGTTGACAGCCAAAACGTTCAAGGCCAAGAAAAGTTTACGTGCCCCACCTTGTCGACTGCAAACGCAGCATATGAATGGGTCACTTCGATAATGAAGGCACAACGTGGAGACCGTGGCATTACCGAGTGCTCTTTTGTAGAATCTTCGATAAAGAGAGAGACGCCTTTTTTCAGCTCGCGCATTGAACTTGGTGAGGAGGGCGCTGCGCAGCTTTTACCATTGGGTGCTTTGACACCGTATGAGGAGGAACTTGTGGCAGCTGCTGTGCCGCTGATTGTGGAAGATGTTGAAGCTGGTTTGCGTTTATCCAAGACAGGGGTAGATGCAGTTTCATGAGACCCAGCGCTGTGAGTCTTTTCTCTCTTGTTGTGATTAATATCGAAATGTTGTTTAGTAGCGCTCGTTGGTTAACTTGTACACTTTTTTCTAATAGGGGAGCAAAAGTTATTGCAACTCTTATTTGTTCTTGGCGATCTAGTTCTATCCGTTTCTGTGCTCGCCTCCGTGTGTATAGGTTTGCGTGTGTTTGATAGCCACTTGTTTTTTCTTGTCGCTTGCTTATACTTCCTTACACTTTACTTTACTGCTAATGCTAATGCTCTTGACACTACTAAAGTGATAACAAAACAACAAGGTCAAGCATTAGTGACATTAATTTAATATTGAAGCGAACAGAGGTGTACACGTACACTTCCCTATCACTTGGCATTTTCTCTCAAGAGAGGAAATTGCAGCGATCATAATAAGGTTCAAAGAAGAAAATATTTACAACCGATATGCGTACCAGTGCAACTCTCCAGTTTAAAGTTGCCGTCCTCGGTGCTGCCGGTGGTATTGGTCAACCGTTATCGCTTATCCTGAAAACCAATCCTCTTGTGTCTCACTTGAGTTGTTATGACATACATGGTGTGACAGGCGTGGCTGCAGACCTCTCGCACATTTGTTCTCCAGCTAAGGTGACTGGTCACCTGAAAGATGAACTTCACAAAGCAGTTGACGGAGCTGACGTTGCAATATTGCTCGCAGGTGCTCCGCGAAAGCCGGGGATGACTCGCGAAGATCT
>NW_027124141.1:0-569 GCF_001457755.1 Trypanosoma equiperdum
GTTAATTTTACCTGCGTTTTCCTCTTCTGGCAAGCGACCTTTAAAGGTGCCCAGTTCGCTTGCGTCTTGGCGTTGCCATCCCAGTTGTCGCTGCTGCTGCCACCTGCGTTGGCTGTGTCGGGTCCGCATATTTTGTTTCCGTTGGGTGTTGCGCCATCGTCATAGGCACAAAGGCAAAGAAGGTCTAGTTTGAGTGAGCTCCCTGCTTTGAGTTGAGTAGGCGTTGTTGTCCCTGAGCAAATGGCTGCGCGGTTTCCTGGCCCATAGTTTGTTGCTGCTTCTGTGTTGACCGCTCCGAAGCTGGCTTTATTTAAAAGTGTCTGAATGTTTGTTGCCTGGGCGACTTTTAGTGTTGTCTGGGCCGCTTTGTAAAATTCAAAGACCCTTTCGGCGTACAATTGTAATTTCGCGAGCTGGGCTTTGCTAAGCTTTTTCGTCGACCACTTTGCGTAGTCTGCTTTGTTGGGGTCTGTTTCGATTGCATTCTTACATTTTTTTCAGAAGGTATAGTATTTTTCCCACCGTCCATTTTCGGTTCCTGTTTTGGGTACGGCAGGTTTGTCTTGTCG
>NW_027124141.1:579-826 GCF_001457755.1 Trypanosoma equiperdum
TTAGTTCGGGCGCTGCTGTTGCTATGTGAAATGCGTCGCATAGCAGAGCAAAATCTTAAGCGTTTTCGTCGGCTGCCGAATTTGCCGCTGTCTGGTGCGGTGTCTGGAACGTCGTCGCTAGTAACACAAATAGCGCAACTTTTAGCATAGAATACATGGCTTGAATCCTTGTGTCTTCCTTAATCATGTGAGTGAGTAAACAGTTATGCGACTCGCCTTTGCGTTGCAGCGATTTATTTGGTTGCTT
>NW_027124141.1:836-904 GCF_001457755.1 Trypanosoma equiperdum
TCGCTAGTAACACAAATACCGCAACTTTTAGCATACAATACATGGCTTGAATCCTTGTGTCTTCCTTA
>NW_027124141.1:914-1004 GCF_001457755.1 Trypanosoma equiperdum
AAAGGAACGATCTTTATTTCTTCTTTAGTTTGTCGAGTGCACAAAACAAAATGTGAACAACTACAAACAAGCGAAAAGCATGTATTAAAA
>NW_027124141.1:1014-1475 GCF_001457755.1 Trypanosoma equiperdum
GTTTTTTACGTGTTGAACTTGTGAAAAAGTTAGTTCCGCCGTAGAAACAGTTGAAAATTCTGAAAACGTTTAACATAAATTTTGTTTTTTGCTAATGTCTCTTGCTAATTTAAACCTATATCATACTGTGTCCATTTATATAGTTCTTTCATACACGACTAGAATATTCTTTCTGTCATTCTTTTAAACACCGCAGATTTTGGCATACCTAAGACATTTTATATTTGTGTTTTTAAATGTCTTCTACCATCTAGTAGTTTCAATGTATCCTCATGACTCCAAATGATCAGATACCACTGTTACTTATCTTTGAGCCGGATGGTGTTGTGCTTCTCTTTTAGATCTTGTAGTATGGATATGGTTCACTTTTTCTTAAGACGTGAAATTGTGGAGAAAGAAAGTGCTTTCCTTACTGATTTCACCTTGTTGATACGATACATTATTTTTGCATCAGTCACAAC
>NW_027124141.1:1557-1648 GCF_001457755.1 Trypanosoma equiperdum
GTTGATATAGATCCTTCAGTATTTCATATACGCGTGTTTTTATTCTTTTATCGCCGGTATTTACTGGATCTTTAGTCAGCTTTTTCTGTTG
>NW_027124141.1:1683-1955 GCF_001457755.1 Trypanosoma equiperdum
ACTCCTACTGTTATCATCTTTATTATAGTCTCCATTTACATCTATAAAATGAATAAGAATAAACAAAAATTAACTAAATTAGAATAGCACTCATTTTCACACCACATTACCTTACTTTGTTACACCATTGTTCCTAGATGTCGCTTTCGTATAAAAATTACGTATTCTTTTTTGAAAACAATTTATTATTTTTCATATTTCGCAAAGGTTTTAAAAAAGTGATATAATATATTAAATTTCATAAAAGTTTAACAAATCCTCTCAACATAGAA
>NW_027123324.1:0-143 GCF_001457755.1 Trypanosoma equiperdum
ATATATATATATATATATGCGATAGCCGCACATCTGCATTGTGGACCGTCTTCCTGCTTTATATTACGGGCGTGTCTATTGGGACTCTTTCCACATTGCTACCCTTCCCCTTCCCCTTCTTTGGTGTTGGTGTTGTGCTGTTT
>NW_027123324.1:164-19040 GCF_001457755.1 Trypanosoma equiperdum
GTTCTGCTGGTGCTCCTAAATGTCACTGGTCATGTGAAGATGTTGTCGTTTGTCTACCTTTTTCTTCACCCGTGACTGGTTTGTATATGGCTTGATTATGGCATGCGGGCGTTTAACTGTTATTATTTGTGTATTTGTTTCCCTCTTCTCTGGTTACAGCAGAGGGAACGAAAACGAAGTAGCCAAAATTGTGGAAGAGGTTGGGGAAGCAAAAAAAAAACAAATGTGATAAGCAAAGTGGGCAAACGATAATTGTTTTTCTTTTTTCGCAAAAGGGAATGGGCGGTGGCTAGCACAGAGGCGAGATCGTAAGAGGAGGAAGAGGAAGGGGGAAAATAGGTTGCTGCTGGCGCCTCCGACCGGCTCGATGCAAAAGGGCTTTTTGTTGTTGTTGTTGGTACGCTTTATTTCTCTCTTGCTTTCCTCGTGCTTTGGGAAGCGCAGCGAAAGAGGAAAAAAAAATAAGGAATATTCAGCGTTTCTTGTTTTATATTATTATTATTTTTGATATTATTTATTACAAGGGAATGAAGAGGGTACATGATATACATATTATCAAGTGTGTAAGCAGACGGTCCGCCGTCACCTGCGCATGTTTAGCGGCTCTGCACTCCCACTTCGGTCAAAGTGTCGTGCAACTCCAGTCGTCACACGAGAAAAGGGCCGTTTGTTTGGTGGGAAATGACATCTTTTGTGTGTGTGTGTATGTGTGTGCCTTCGGGTGGTTGTTTCCTTTTTTGATTTTCGTCTGCTTCCTAATGGCAGTTCCGTGAGCGGACTGGAAGGTACGCATTTTTTTTTTTCATTTCTTCTTTCAGTTCAGTTGTTCGTTAATTGCCCCTGTTTGTTGACATTCACTTCTTCTTCTTCCACCTACACTCCTCCTGCCTTACCTGAATGTCTTGACCACTTTCCACACTGCCATTGCAGTGGAACTGAACTGTGGCCCGCTAAACGTGTTTCACACATTTTCTCTTTCGGGATGTTTGTCTTGTTAGTGCGCTGTGATATGGTTGCTCTTTCTTTTTTTTTCTTTTTTGTTAATCCCGTTATCAACCCTCCGCACAAGCCCAAGCACAAGAAAAAATAAAACAAGCGGCATGAACGCATGCAACAATAATACTGGCGGCGCCAGTCCTGCAGTCAGGTCGTACGACGGTCCAACAGGTGATGTAAATATAGCATTCCTTCACCTGGTGGAGAAGCAACTTCTTCCTGTCGCACTCGGATGCGGGGAGGGAAAACACTCACAAAATTCATTAATGCCTCCTTCAGTCATTGAGAACTCAGCCATTTACAGGGCAGTGGTTAACTACGCACGAGAAGAGGCTGCCCGTAAGAGCAACGATGGTGACGGGCCGCATCCTCACAATATTGGCCGCGAAGGAAGGAATAACGAGGGAAAAACATCTGCCGTGGCGGGGACAAATGCGACACCTGCCGTAAAGGTATCGACAACACTGCTGGAAACCGCAGGCGTACCGGCAGCAGCGGCGCGTAGGGGTGTAATTCCGCGTGACCCTCTTCTTCTTCGCAAACTTCGTCGACAGCAGCAATCCCAGCTGCAGTCAGGCACTGGAATGAGTGGTAAAACAATTACTTCCTCGGTGCCGACAGCCATTCACGGAGGTTATGGCGAGGAACGCCACTGCAGCAGCAGCAGCGGCAGCAACACCGTTAGTAAAGGGAGTACCGAAGAAAACATGTTCCGTCAAGAAGTACAAGTCGGTTTGCATTGGAGCAAACGACCACTAAAGGCGATGACATCTACTGGGTGGGACGTCTTCCGTCAACAGATAGGCATTCGCATAGAAGTTGTGGCTCGCCGCCGCCACGGTTCCTCCGTCACTGGCAATATCAACAACAGCGGTGGTGCTGGTGCTAGAAATTCTTTAGCCACCGCTTTCAGCGGTGAAGCATTACAACCCATACGCTGCTGGGAGGAAGCCCGTCTGCCTTTGGCACTTGGTACGGTAGTGGCTCGGCGATTCCTTCTGCCAACACCCATTCAGTCGCAGTGCGTCCCGGTAGCCCTGGCACCTTCTGGTGTCGATGTTGACGCATCCCCACCATTGGGAAGCGGACGGATCGATGTACTTGCTGTAGCTGAGACGGGAAGCGGGAAAACAGCTGCTTACCTCATTCCATTGCTCGCGACAATTGTGTCTCCCCCGTCGCGGCTCAAAGGTGACCGCAGCGGGAAGACAGGTGACGACGGTGGTAACAGCAGCGCTTTTAGGAAATGTGACGAGGATCGATTTGCATCCCAGGGTCCGCTGGCGCTCGTGGTGGTTCCCACGCGTGAGTTGGCTGATCAAATAACGCGAGAGGCACAACAGTTGGTGAGCGGAATTCCAGACAACGAAATGAAGTCGCTGCTGCAGCACGAGCGCCCCGTTCTCGTGCCTTCCACTGAAGGGAAGCGGAGCAACGACTCACCATATAATGCACTGGATGAAATACGTGTTGTGAAGATTGTTGGGGGCGAGCGGGCAGATGCACAGTACGAGGAACTACTAGCCGGGGCTCATGTTGTGATCGGAACTGTGGGACAGCTCGAGGCATTGCTACTGCAGCGTCTATTGGCACTTGGAAGTGTAGGCATCGTTGTGATGGATGAGGCGGATCGCATGCTCATTGAACAGCAGCAACAACAGAGTCTTATTGCTGTGTTAGAGCGTTGTCCGCGGCCGCGGCAAACTCTCATGTTCACCGCAACACTTGGTAGTGTGTGCGAGGGGATTGCAAATAAGTATTTTTCACTCGATGGATACGTCGTGGTGCGTGTGCCGCACAGCTGCTCCACCATCGTGCAAGCGTTTGAAGTGGTGCCGAGTGACCCGGATACGTCGTCGACGGTGGAGTTCCATGACAAAGAGGGAAATAAGGAAGTGAAAGGAGATGATGGAAGAAAAGCTCCGGCAACGGAAGGTAAGAAAAATGGGAAAGGGGGACCACAGGTAAGTGAGAGGCGTAGGAACCCATTGGTACACCCTGTAAAGTTTTCCCGTCTTGTTAATTACTTGGTGTACGCCACGCCACCCATTGTGGTGTTTGCCAATGAGAAACGGACGTGCGATGCCCTAGGTAACGAGTTGAGTGCTGAGGCTTCACGGCTCATGAATTTGGCGGACACCTTCCCACTGGAAACCCTCGTTGGTGAGACACCGAAAGCACTTCAGGCACACAAGACTCAGCGGTTGCCTCGGCATGGCCAGTCCTCACCGCCTTTTGACAATCTGCGCTCCGTGGCAGTCGTCCACTCAGAGCAGTCGCAGGTGCAGCGGCAGCGTCTCGTCGACGCTTTTCGAAGCGGGGGGCGGCGGGTATTGATCACAACCGACTTGTTAGCCCGCGGTCTGGACGTGCCAAACGTCATGTTGGTGATAAATTACGATATGCCCTCCGTAGTTCAAGCTTTGAGCAGTGATAATGCCAGTCGAAGTGACGGTGAAGAGGGGGCGGTACAGAGGTATATCCATCGTGTGGGGCGTACAGGTCGCGCAGGTGCAAGTGGCGTGGCGGTGTCCCTTGTAGCGCTTCCGTCAGCACTTGTTCAGAGGGCACAGCAACACCTTTCCCGTAAAGGCAATAAAAGTGGCTTCAGTATCGGTGGGGACGGGACGAATAAGCAACGCAGCGGTGGTGGTAACGATTTTGTGCTGGGAAATGCGTCACCAGTGACTGACACGTGGTCCTCTGAAAAATCCCGGGCGCAGAAACGGGACCGGTGTGAGCTGACAGGATCGAGAGCAGACGCGGACACCGAAGATCTGTTCCCGGAATTGCAACAAGACGATGGAGAATATAACGACAGTGATGAAGATGGCAATGTTGATGGCGGGGGTGACCAGGGCCGACCGTATGGACGCAATGGGAGGGCAAAAGGTGAGGAATCGCTGACACGGCAGCGCACGGAGGGAAAGCAAGCTACGAACCACGCGCGGAGTCTGTTTCAATCTGATGAGGCGGTGTTACAGCCGCTCTGGGCTTTTCTCGTAAGCTGTGCTGAGGCAAACTGCACAACACCCGCGATCGGCTCCGACATCATCCAACAGCAAAAGTGCCGTCAGATTCAGATTCCTTCCGTGCTCGCAGCCCTCATGCAGGCGTGTGCTCAGCGCTCCCCGCATGGCACCATCACAACTTAACGTATTACCGTTTTCCCTCTTCCAGCTGGTATTTGTCTAAAAGGAGAGGGAAAGCGGGGTGCGCCCGTCTGTGCGGGTGCGGGTGCGGAACTCTTTTCGGGCAATATGCCGCAGAAGGTACCATATTTTAGTACTTTGATGGTGGGTGTACTTACGCTCCGCGCTTCCGAAACCTGATGCGTACCGCCTCCCTCTGACCATTCTTATCAAAAGGAAGAAAAGTAATGGAGAAGAAGGATGCGTATATAGGAGTGTCATGTGGTTTTTGCACTATGAGCGTGGCGCACACAGTTGACTTTTTTTGCTCGCCCCCTCGTTGCATATATTTCCATCATTGCATTTTCTTTTATTTGCTCCTATGGTTTTTCTCACTCCACCCTTCATGCCTTCAATCGCTTTGCGTCACTAACTTAGTAGGAAGGGGGAAAACCGGGGGACGTCCGGCTACGTGTACTACCCTACGAGCATAAGAAGAAACTCAGAGGAGCACCGATTAAAACGGGGGAGGGGGTACAGTTAAAGAAGGTTGGTTGTCGTTCTGTCTTTTCAGATGGAGCAATATCAATCCCAATCCCATCCACAACAGCAAAGCCAGCAGGTGTGGAATTCGCTTGATGACCGCGTGGAGTTTTTGCTCCGGCGCGTAGCAAAACTCACAGAGCAGCGCCAGCACATTGCACAGGATATCGCACGCAGTGTTATAGCCGATGGCGGAAGCCTCTCATCCAGTATCGAGGAAATCAAAGCTGTCTCGTATGGTCTGCTTCCGCAGTTTGCCGATCGCGGGGCTGGGCTCGCACGACACATCGCTATAAGTGCCTCTTTGGCGGAGTCAAGTTCCAGACGGGTAAAGCAGTTAGACTTCCTTCTTAGCCGCGTGCGGGCCGCGCGAATGGTTGCGGACTCCCTGCAGGAGATGAGACGGTCGGTTATAGCGGTGCAAACCATGATCGATCGCGATGAATTGGAGAGTGCTGTGCAGTTGATACGTAAGTACGAAGGGGCAAGCGGAAAATTGGGTGGCCGCAGTGTGTCAGCTCGCATTCTGCTACGTGAAGAGGAGGGAGAGGATGAACACGGTGAGGAAGTGGTGAGCGGCGTGGAGGAGGAGGAGGAGGAAGAGGAAGAAGTGCAGCCGGCGGTGAAATTATCATCCGATGAACAAATGGAAGAAAGAAAAGAGACAGTGTCGGCAGTAACCGTTGGGGAAACGCTTCAAACGCAGGGAATAGGTGATGAGGGCGGTGTCCTCGCCTCCACCTCATCGACTGCTGGAGGCCACGAAACAGCGGCTGAACCGCGGGTAAAGGCAGCTGCAAAAATGAGGAGGAAGGGTACTTGGAAAAAGGGCTCCAGTGGTTGCGATGAATACGGTGGAAGAGCCGCACACAATGATAACGACGTCACCGCTAATCGCGGGGAGGTTGACGATGAGGTGGATCGCATTATCGTAAATGCCCGGCAGACGGTTCGCGAAAAACTCATGAAGAGGTTCTACTCAGCAAAGGTTGTCAACGACAAGCAGACAATAATGGACACTGTGCGGCTGCTTACGCTTCTCGGGTTTCGCGACGAGTGTTGTTGCATGTACTGCTCGTGGATGTGCGAACATACCATTGTCGCACTTAATAAGATGGTTGAGCGTGAACTGCGAAAGATCGATGACCCAAATGAAGCGGGCATGAGCCATTTAGCGTTGGTCTCTGCGGGGCTTGACTTGGTGGTAGCAACCTTCGAAAATGAGGAGGAGTTTGTTCTCGAAACGTTTGGGGATGCTGGACTTCTCTTGCTTCTGACGGAGCTACACAGCCGGTCAACAAGTCAATGTGTGCCTGTGCTAAAAGACTTCCTGAAGAAGCGACAGGAGGTACTGCAGGCGGTAGACTGTACGAATAACTCTCCGTCACCTCGTGGGGAAAGTAATGATAACAGTGGCAGGAGTGCTGTCACCTCACCGCGTCAACCCCGTGCCCTTCAAAGTCGCGGTACAACACTGGATCCGCGTCGTACAGATCAAATATTGGAGGAGATGTCCCATCTCGTATCTTGCTACCATCTTTACTGGACCTTTGCTCAGTCCAAGCAGCAGGAGTGTACTCAGCGGGTGCGAGAGAAGGAGGGAGGAGCACGAGAACAAAACGATGGTATGAATCAGTCGGCAGACTCCCTGTGGTCCTCGCGGGATAACCCTCTCATGACTGCTGTGCAAGAGATACTTGCCATTTTTGTTCCCCTTCAGACGCATTACTTTGAAGCCGCGTTCCACCAAGTACTGCAGATACAGTTAGACGCCATTAATGCCAGCAGCCACGAACACCCAATGCCTTCAACTACGGCTGCCGTAACTGCAGGCAATAACAGCACGAAGCAACAGGTGGGGTACGGATCCACAACCTCAAACAAGGCAGCAGCAACTTTGATGACCGGATTGGCTGCGGCCATATATAATTCTACAACATCGGGAAGCAGTGCCAACACCGGTGGCAATGATGCCAGTGGTATGGTTGGTGCCCTTGTCAGCAGTAGCGTAAGTGGTGCTGGGAACAACTCAGGGATTGCCGTGATCGATGAAGACTTTCTTAGTTCCACCAGTAGTCAACAGTTGGCGCCGATCACACTTCCAGACGATGTCTTCTACTTTCTCCGTATATCCTTGCATCGGGCGGTGAACACAAAGTCCACGCAAATTATTTCGGCGGTTTTCATTGCCTGCGGAGAACTTGTCCAGTCCCAACTAATCCCCACTCTGAACAGGTATACTACACTGCCCCACACCACACAGCTCCAAAAACTTCAAACAGTGCACCAACAGCGGGCACAGCAGCAGCAAGGACACAACTACCTGTATACTGTCCCAACTCGCATTCTGCGCTGGACAGCGGCAACACAGTGTACGATCACATATATACGTCGCTTTGCAGACGAGTTGCGGCAGCTTTCGCGCTCGCAATTCAGTGGAAAGGATGTGCTACGCTTCTCGGAACAAGCTGATGATATGGACGGCACTGCCCGTGAGTTATCCACAGGAATACAACAAAAGCTAGAGGACTATGCGGAACGGTGTTATCAGGCGCACCTCGCGCGGCATATCGAACCATTTGCCACACTCTCTTACGAAATGACAGAGGATGTGTTTTATCAATATGAACTAAGCGACCCATGGGTGCAAGCGTTCATCGCCGCAGCAGATGCTGCTTTAGCACACTTTGATACCTATCTTGACCCACGCTCCTTCGACTTGCTGCTACTGGCCCTTGTCAAGCGTGTCGTATCGGTGGCGCGTTCGTTGCTTCTCCGCAAGTCCATCAGCGCCTATGGCGCACTTCAGGTGGACCGTGAGGTGCGGACATTCCGCACCTTCTTTACTGGTCGAGCGCATGAGGAACAGCTGCGGGAGCCTTTCATTCAATTGATGGACATGACAGCGCTGCTACTTTTGGATCACCCACGCGAGGCGGAGCAGAAACAGGACCAGAAGGCGTTTCAAGGCGGGGGGTTCATATACGGTGGCAACGAGCTTACGCCGGATGAGAAACGCCGTGTTCTTCGCTGCCGCGTGGAGTTCAAGCAGGAGGATATTGACCGCCTTCGATTGTAGGGGTGCTTGCCACTCCTGTGGTTACTTCAGTGCATTTCGGGTGAAGGGGGGGAGGTGCTTTTTTTTTTCTTGAGCCTTGGTGGAATCCAATGACAAAAGGCACAATGCTTATCAGATTTTGCATTACCGAAGGCGCGGGGGCGCCTTTGTTGTCAATGCTCTTAGTGCTGCTGTTGGTTTCGTTCTGATTCGTCAGCCGCCGTTGGCATCCGCATTTGCCGTTCCGATCGCATGGGTGAAACGGATTGAGTGTTCCCGTGTTTGCGTTTGAATATCTGTTAACACATATGTGACCACGTGTCTGTGGCTGTCCCAGCACGGTAGCTTCGCTTCGTAACACGCTACTGATGCCGTCACTTCGTTAGGTCACTGCTGTTTCTTTCTTCCTGTTGATTTACCCTTCTTTTCCGGTTGTGAACACGAACTACGGGAATGCTTGCACCTGTGAATCTATCGAAACGATAAGTGCTCACTGCAGATAGGGTTGTAAGTTTAACCGCTCCATAAAACTCTATTGCAAACTTAACGAGCCAGTTAAGGGAACCAACTAGACCAGTCCTAGTTGTTCACTCCACCGCGGTTCGAAGATCCTGGGAGGCGTTGCGCTCTGCAAACACCGCGGCGCAAGGAAATTATCAAGCCAATTACAGGCACACACGTATTTGGCTACCTTTACAGTGGGACAAACATTATAGCAGTTTCCCTCATCAGCCCATGCCAAACAGTGATCACAGCTACAGCTACGGCTACGGCTACAGTGGTAGCAGGGGTGGGAGCAACAGTGCCGGCGCTAAGCGGGAGCGCTCGACTAGTCCGAAGGGCAGCCACAATCGGCATTATCATCACGGCAGTTACCACCGCTATCGTGACTCCGATAGCGGCCGTTCATATCACAGTGGCCGAAGTGGTGACGAGCCGCAATACGTCATCGCAGCCTCCGCACCGTGTCTGCAGGTACCGTCCGACCTTCCCGTCGATGTCGCAGCCTTCATCGATCTTGTTGCATTTTACATCGTGCAAGGCGGTCCAACGGCGGAGGAGGAAATTATGCGACGGGAGGCGAACAACCATCACTTTGCCTTTCTGCGTGGCACGTGGAAGGATCCACAGCAGTTGTACTACCGCTGGCGACTGTACTCGTTGTTACAAGGCGATACGTTGTTAAAATGGCGAACGGAGCCGTTTCAGATTGAGCGGGGGAAAGATGCCTACGCATGGATCCCACCGCCGCCGATATCGAGTGGGCCAGAGTGCCTCCTTGGTGCCTGCACCGGAGGGCCTCGTGAAACGAAAGGTAAGCCCACAGACGGTAGTGGACGGAGTTCGAACGCCTCTGCAGTCGGCGCGGCGCGTCCGCAGCCGTCGGCCTTGTGGCTCTCGCGGATGTGCGTATCCGAGGGCACCTACTTTGTAGCGCTGGGGAAAGAGGAAGTGGAGAAGTGGGAGAAACTGCTCTCAATGGACCACATTGTGGAAGAACTGGGAGGAGTGGCGACTACTTCTACTACTACGACTACGGCTCCCCCTTCGTCATCATCGACTGCTGGATCCTCTGCCACCTGTTGTGGGATGACACTGGAGGAACGTATAGGTAAGTTAGCTGCGTCGTTGCTGAATGGTGAACGCATAGCGGAGCGCATGGTATTCGCAGTTGAGCACCAAAAGGCCGCACTGCACTTGATGAGCTTTATCCTTGATGAAGTCGTACGGCTAGCCTACGCATCTGCCGACGCAGCAAGGGGGAACGGCAATACCAACACCACGGTCGCTGCGAGGACAGGGAGTTGCAGTAGCGGTGGAAATTCATGTAGAAACCCTGCTTTTCTCGCTGCCGCCCGCTGCTGCATGTGCTTGTCATACCTTTTTACGCTGAATGATATTGGAAGGAACGGTGGGGCACACCCGCTGTTAGATGAAGATGTGGCCAATATGGTGGCATCACACGGTGGTCATCAAGGCGGGGGCGCAAATAAGCCAGCGGGCAGTGGGAATAATAGTAGGGGAACGAGTGCGGACCCTTCACTTGTGCCTCCCGCTTCCGTACTTGCAAACACTTCGGCACGTGGACCGCTGCCATTAATGCCATTACCCAACACAGCGGTTATAACGCCTACAGCCGCCAGCCATAGTGTGCGTGCACTTAACCGTGCTGTAGAGAAAATCATGCCCACACTTATTGAAGCCACGTTGCTTGTGGCGCTCAACACGGTTCGGCAATATGGATCACTGCAGGTGGTTAAAGCATTGGACGCTGACAAAAATGAAGAGAAACCCCCCGGAGTGGAGGGGACGGAAGGAATTCTACCGATGGGTACTGACCATACCGCACACCTGCATGTGCAGGCCCGGATATCGACCACAGCCGTTTCCGCTGATGTTATGGACTTGAGGAAAGAGGATCGAGACGCCGTCTGCATGATTGGTCTGTTGCTTTTGTCGTGGTTGAAGCAGCTGTGCTCCTCGTGGTCCGATGGTGATGTGATCGGCAGCCGCTGTTGGAGTACGCTGGCGTCGAAATATAATTTTCTGGTGTCGCAGACGATTGAAACAACGTAGTTTCCGTGCTAATTTATTCATTTTCTTTGGGGGGGGGGGGAGTGGCGGCGCTTTTTAAAAAAACAATGAGGTGCTTGTATACATGTGCTTTTCTGGGATCTTCTTCACGTTGACATGTGGCATGGAGCTGTCGTTTGCCTTCAACACCCCTGTTGCGCCTATACCGGCATTGGATTGGGAGAGGGAGAGGGAACTCAACGCGTTTTTCCGATATACGTGTACGGACTTGACGTGAGGTTGGCATGTAGAGATGAAGAGATGGGAAAGTCGAGTTTGCGTATCAGACTAGGGGGACGATCTCGTCAAGTGGAAGAGGAAGGAAACACTAAAGCATGGCAGCGCAAGCGGCAATCCGGCCGGATATTGCGGGTTTTTTTTTTCTCCTAACAATAAAAGAAAATATTGTTATCTGATTGCTTTCTCCCTTTCACTCACCCAGGACAGCTGCATTTTACCGTCTCTTTACTCTTATAGCCCCTAAATAGATTAGAAGTGACGCTCACAGGCGCATAAGCGCAAACGTATACACACACACATATATATATATATATATCACTTATTTAGGCAACAGTGTTGATATAAGTACATAGATACGTACCATACCGAATGCATGTCGGTGCGGAACCCCCTTTGATCCCTCTGACGTCGCCCTCTCTCTTCGTTTCATCGATCCCGCATTCCAGCGAGCATTCGCCGACGTTGGGAAGCGACGGTTCCGAAAATCGATGTTCGGATGTTGATTTGAAGCATTTGAGTCTTCGTGTACGTTCGGTGTTGCAGGCTGGGAAACCACCCTGGCGCTGCCCTCCTGTAAACGGGTTATTGTCCGGTGCGGAAGTTAATCGCTCGCCACCGCCTTCCGCACCTCCTCTCGTTCGCCGTGTGGTTCACCGCCGCGATGATTCACGTGAATGTGACACGAGTGTCACTGGTTGCCATATGAACACCGATGGGGAGAATAACATTGGGGACGGTAATGTCGACAGCACCAACATGGTAGTGTGCAGTGATGAAACCCCTAGTGTCATAGAGAACAACAAGGGGCTGGTAAAAAATCACGATAGCGGTACCAACAGAGAGACTAACAGTGATGGCAGCGGCAATTTACATGTCACGGCGGGCAATGACAACAACGACGTTGCAATTTGCTTGGACAACGATGTTAGCTACATCAGCGGAAGCCCATACGGAACGATGGACGGTTGGCCTGCCAGTTGTGGCAGCCCTTCTGATGTTGGAAATCGCGAGAGGAATGCATTAAAGCGGCGTTTCGCCTTGGGAGAGGTGCTCGCCCCATCGCCGCTTCGGTCGTCCACTACTGCTGAAGTGGAGTCTGGTTATTATAACAGTCATCGCCAGCAGCGCCGCCTGATGGAACAGCAACAGCGGCGTCATCACTCGCAAAAGCGACGGCATAGAGAACGAGTGCACTCTGCCGACAAACAGAGTGGGCGAGAACGTGGAAAGGAGAAACAAGCACTGAATGACGCATTAAAGGTGCTCTACAACGCTGCTGCAGAAAAGATGGCTTCGGCCAGGCGTGCCACTAGCGCAAAGCACAGGTCCACTTCAGGGAATCATAGAAAAAAACTTACAGCCTCCGAGTCCTGCGCCGCCGTGCCTCGGCACCATGAGGTGAAGGATACCACGAAAAGTTATGAAACGCGCGATCCAGTGCGCCGTTCAAGGAAGCCCAGGGCTGATTTGGATGTCGCAACCATAGAAGCAGCAACGCGAAACAGAGAGCGCACCCGAACGTCCTCCTCCCGGCGCGGAACACTGAATGATGAGATATGCAACTTTATCAAGACGTACAGAGTGCATGTTCCCTCTCCTGCACTGACGTGGGTAGAGGTAGCGGCGCCGATGGTGGATGTAAGCGAGGATGAGGGAATAACATCCCCATCCAAGGTTCCTTCTGTTTCAACGGACTCATTGGATGTGGCAGTGGAAACGACGACCTTTACCATCACCGGAAAAAGTAATAAGCCAAAGGTGGTCGCGGGTGAAGGCACAACCAGTGGGGAGAACGGCGTTGACCGTGCTGACGCGGGAAAGAAAGAAGTAGTGAATGAATCCAAGACTAGCAGTGATCAAATTAACTCAGTATCGCTCCAAGTGGCAGTACCGAGTGCAAATCTCGGTCATTACACTGTGCGTTACATCAAAATGCAGGTGGAGAAGCAGCTGGGAGTGAGCGCTGCGCAGCAAGTTTTATATCTTGGTAGTGTGATGCTGCGCGATGATGTGCCACTTTCCTTCCTACATCCGTCGATGCCCATTTACATGGATCACGACGAAAGTAACACGCAGAAGGTAACCGAGGAGGAAGCAGAAGAGAACAGCGGCAACCCAAGTGGTGGATCTGCTTCGCTTGAAGGACATGGTAAGGAGCAAACACAGTCACAAGAAATTGAGCCGCCGCAGCAAGAGTTGCCTTTACCGGAAGCACTTCAGCAGCTGGAGCAGTTACAAGTACTACAGCAACAACAGGTACTAGAGAATTTGAAGGGATTGCAACTTTTTCAACAGAAACCCGAGGTGCAACAACAACAACAGCAACAGCAACAACGGTCTGTTTCGCAAAGTCCAACGCCACTCTCACGGCTGGGTACTCTTACGGGCTCTCCAATGCGCCCGAGACGCCCAGCGCCTTCACCCTTCACTGCTGCACCGGCGGCGGAAAGTCAGCGTAGCGTAAGTGAATCCGGAGCCCTGCGGGTGGTGGGAAGCATAAGCGCCCAAACCCCACTTAACGCTACTCAAACCTCATTGCGCAGCACCGGAAAGACGCCACCGGCCACGCCATTAATTGCTGTGGCCGCTTCTGACAAGCATGAAGGAAGTGACCCACAAACCCAACCTCTAGAGGAGCTGTGCGACAGCGGGGAGATGTTAGAAGATGTCATCTCGAGTACGATTGAGCAAATGAAAATGCTTGAGAGTATCCAACGAAGCTTCCTGAAGTCTTAATGGGCCTTGCAACTGCCGCGGGTTTGCATGTCTCAACTGTTATTTGGCCGTTCATGGGAAATATTTCTCCGGGTTTGTGATCCTTTTTTTTTTTTCTTTTCTTTTTTTTCGCCACGAAAAACACATAGATGTGGTACATTGTCAAGCGAAAAATGAACGTGGTTGAGGGGTGAGGGTGTGAGACCCTGCACAAAAATACCTAAAACTTGTTATAGGGTAGGAAGCATGTGAGATTTCTTCTACGTCTGCATTTAGTTGAAATTGGTGTTGTTCTCTGTGGACATCCGCACCACCCGCTAGTTTTTCTTTCCTGTGTTTGGTGCGATTAGAATAAATGCTGCGCGGATACTTCTACTCTTTCAGGCGAGATGTCACTGTCGTTGTTGTTGTTTTTGCTTAACCCTATTCCTATCATGGCCCATCATTTTGTCGTCGTCGTCGTCGTCGTCTATTTTTCGCCTTTGTGTTTTTTTTCTTTTACCGTTGCTCACGATTCTTATTATACCGCACGGTATTGTTTAATTTCTCGCATCTCTACCTGCTTTGCTATGAATATACTCTACTTTTTTTTCTTTTTGCGTCGGGACCACAGACACACATGAATGGTGAAAAAGAAGAAAGCGATTACTGCGTAATAACCGGAAGTCAAAGTAATATTGCCGTGGCCTTAACTGGTAATCACTATGCTTCCTCCTTGTACCTTATTGTTTTGTATTTTGGTTTTTTTCCTTTAGGAAGAAAAATGTTTATCTTACTAACCGTTGTAGGGCCAAATGTTTAAACTCGAAAACACGTTCACATTCATTATTTCGTACTGGGCGTCAATAATTATTTTACCCTCGACTCCCACGTGATGCTGGTGGACATAAATGGCGGGTACCGTGGCGTCAAGGGAAAAGAAGGAAACACTCAATGAGCTTTTGTGTACCTGTGTGCATTAGGGGAACTAATAATATATGAAATAAATGACCTAACCTGTTGGTAGAGGTGAAGTGGGTGCAGCAGCAAATGAATGATGAATGATGATGATGATGATGATGAGGAAGCTGCGAAGAAGGAAGTTACTGAGGTGGCGTCTCCTTTAAAGAGGTGAAGTGATTGTGCGACTACATGTGTGTTTTGAGCACTTGATGGCGGTAATGGTCTGTGGGCTGCGTCTGCATGTACCAGTGCAATATCTTATCATTTGCTAGCGAATAAAGAGATATATTTATTTATTTAAATGCGCTCTTTGTCTGCTTTTCTTTTCCCCGTTCTCTTCCTTTTGTGACATAACAACACACATAAACATACGCGTGTATTTAGTAGTCGTACAGGATACTAGAAACAAAGCGAAACGCGATAGTGAACCTAGGAAGTATTTCTTATATATTTTTGTGTATATTGGCAGGGTCCGCTGCGCACAGCCTAGCGCTAAGAGTTTTTCCCCGCTACCTCTCTTTCCCTCGCCCTCTCTAGTCTACTCGCTCAGTGTCGGAAAAGAAAAAAAAACAAAAGAAAACCCTACCGCTAATCCCCATTATCTTTCTTTGATTCGTAATGGGGAAGTCGGAGGGTATTCGCGTGTTCCTCCGCATCCGTCCGGCCGCGAAGGGTCTTCCGCGTCCCCTTAACGGTGTTGGTTCTGTACGGGGTGCTGATGACACGCAAAACTACTCCGTGGAGCATACCTTTGAACACTCCACCGTCCGCTTCCACGTGGACCGGCGGACAGACGCAGATGTGGTAAACAACACTCGAGAGGATTTTACCTTCACATTCCGCCGCGCCTTTGAGCCCAATGCTACGCAGGCGGATGTGTTCAACACCGTGGCAAAAGACTGCGTGTTAGCCGCACTCGATGGCTACAACAGCACCGTTTTTGCCTACGGTCAAACGGGTAGTGGCAAAACGCATAGCATTACGGGTGGCGCGGAGAGTTACGAGGACCGAGGTATCATCCCGCGTGCGCTGGCCCTGTTATATGAGGAAATTGCGCGGCGGCAGCAACAGGAGGGGACGTACAGCGTAGCCATCTCTTACCTGCAGATATACAATGATAAGGGACAAGACCTCCTCAATCGCGGCCACGACGCGCGAAAGTTGGAGGACCTCCCTGTGGTGACTATTCACGATGGCGGAAGTGATAGCGATGAGGTGGCACTCCGTGGTTTAGCGCAGCACTCCGCCGCAACCCCAAAAGACGCGCTGAACCTGTTGTTCCTCGGCGATACAAATCGGCTTTACTGTGAGACGCCCATGAACAAAACGTCGTCCCGCTCGCACTGCGTTTTTACCATCTACCTGGAAGCAAGACCACATGGAGCGTCGGTAGTGCGCCGCTCCAAGCTTCACTTCGTAGATTTGGCCGG
Organism: Trypanosoma equiperdum; assembly: GCF_001457755.1. Classification (NCBI taxonomy): domain Eukaryota; phylum Euglenozoa; class Kinetoplastea; order Trypanosomatida; family Trypanosomatidae; genus Trypanosoma; species Trypanosoma equiperdum. Next base: position 15,794 of record NW_027123324.1, read on the forward strand.
TAGTGAACGGGTGGCGAAAACGGGCGTTAGCGGGACAGTGCTCACAGAAGCCAAATATATTAACCTTTCGTTGCACTACCTCGAGCAGGTCATTATGGCGCTTAGTGAGCAGGCCAATGGTCGACGTGAGCACGTTCCCTTCCGTAACTCCTTCATGACGATGGTGTTACGGGATTCATTAGGACCAAACTGCAAAACTAGTATGTTGGCCACCGCCCATCCTGCTGTGGATCAACTACCCGAGACGATTAGCACATGCCGTTTTGCACAGCGCGTGGCTCTCATCAAGCAAGATGCGCATGTCAATGAAGAAGTGGACCCACACGTCTTGGTGCGCAAACTGAAGGCGGAACTGCAGCAGATGCGTGACCGGTTAGCCTTCTATACCAAAGACGGTGGGGGCGCACCTGACCGTGACCTGAGTGATGATGAAAAGCTGCGATGTGAAGAAATGGTGAAACGGTTCATCGCCGCCACAGATGGGAATGCAAAACTTGAGGGATTCGACGGCGATTTGGCCCGCATTTATTATTGTTTTGATGTGTTGAAACGCATGTTGGCGGAAGGGGGTGCAGGTGTCAGGGTTGGCGGCTGTGGCGCAGGTAGCAGTGGAGGACTCAGTGAACAGCAACAACAACAGCTTGATATGTACCGTTCCCGTGTGGACGCTCTTGAACTTTGTGTGAAGCAGAAGGAAAATGAAATGAACATGCTCTTCGACGCGCTGCAGAAGGTGCACAGGGCAAAGTATAATGCTGAAACCCAGACGGGAGCAGACGATGGTGAAAGTAGTAACTACGCAAGTCGCACTAAGACTGCACCCGGAACCGGAGGATCAGTAGAGGGGGGCCATGCAGCACCGTTTCAGAAGCCCCTGGGCCACCCATCAAATGGAGCTCACATGTACGCTAGCGCCGCTGCTGCTCAGCAGCCCCACGGTATGAACGTGGTTGAGGCGGGTCACTCAAGCAACGCCGGCAGCATCAGATATGACGGTCAGGACTCACCACAGGCGCTTCGTCGCATGGCCTGTGAGCGCCTCGCACCAGCCGAAGTCACAGCGGTGGATGAGTTCTTCGAGAAACAACAACAGCTTAACGAGGTATATGATCTTTCTTCCCTTACGGACGCGGAGTTGCTTCAGGACCGCGCCACTGCTTTCGAAGCATTCAGTCGCTCCTATCGCCAGTGTGCACAAATGGAGTCCAACAAGCAGGAACTTAAGGCTCGCTACGAGACGTGTAAGACTACAGCACGACAGTTGAATGAAGTAGTCGACCAGATCCGGAAACTGAAGGGCTGCATCCAGCGGCTGCGTGCGGAAAGAGTTTTGCAGGGAGTGGAGGAAGTGGACGAGGCGGAGCGTAACGCGTTGGAGGAATTGGCAGCACATAAAACGTCATATAATGATCTTGCAGCCTCATTGCGGCAGCAGAAAGAGTCTATTGATGCCATGCATCTCTTCATGAAGCGCGCTCAAGAGCAACTGACAAAAGACTTTGAGGATTGGCTTCAAATTAGGCAGAAGCAGCTTATCATGGCCGTCAAAGCAGGGGGCTATAAGAATGCTGACAGCAGTGGTAGCAGTAACGGTGTTAGCATTGCTAGCAATACCACAACAATGAGCAACAACATTGCCACCCCACAGGTTAATCCCACTACAACGGCGGCGGTGACGACAGCAACAATACCGCCCCCGACAGAAAAAGCACCACCAACGGCTGCGGCAGCGTCGCCAGGGCGGCCAACATGTTTTAAGCCTCGTCTCAACTTCTTACAGGAGCAAATGCAGTCGAAACAGCAACTAGGTGAACAGAAACCAGCTTCGGCGTCGATGCCGGACTTACCACCGTTGCGGGAGGGACTGTCTTCGAGACGATCGTGGGGTTGTGATGGCGGCATGCAGTTACGTGGCGGTCTTCTTCACACCGGTGGCTTGGGAAGTGCGCCCACCCACACGAGGGCTTCTAGTGACACGGAGTGCGGCCGGTTGCACCACTCCGTCCCTGCCACACTGTCGCAGCAGAGCACACCAAATAACAGGTTGGGTCAACCATCCACCATGGTCCCTCTCGGCGGGTCGGCACTCCGGAATGGCTGGACTGGTGGTTCAAGCAGCGGTGCCATTAACGACAATAATGGGAACGGCTACGGAGTTACCTCTGGAATTAGCGCGGGAGGGGCGGGGCTTGATGCACCGAATCCATATGCACCTGAGTATCGATCGACAGGTGATCCAGCTGCTGACAAGCAGTTGGCGGAGCTGTACAAGGCTCGCGATGCTCTCAGATTACAGCTGGACCCCCCTCAATAGCTAAGATAGAAGTTTCTGCACTCCACTCCCGGGGACGCCTTGAGTATTAGGTATGAGTTCAAACGGTATGCACGTACAGTGGGGTTAAACCATATTTATTTTTATACATATATATTTATGTATACTTACTTGGTGCCTTCAATGCGGTTGGAGGAGAAACGTCTCAAATGTCGGCTAACCCTTCATTCCGCTTCGCTTTAGTCTTCACCTCTGTCCCTTCTTACTTTCCTCCCCGTACACCACTATTATTTTCAGTGCCAGTGACAGTGCGAACTTACCAACGCTTTCCTTTTTTTTTTGCGGGGGAGGGGTGTAAAATGTGCACGACACCAATTAAAGTACTGGACAGCACGCAAGTAAGCACTCTGCATACGTGCCTATGTCCGATCCTTTTGCTAGGGCAGGTGAGCTTACAGAGGTATGCAGTTACGCTACTGGCTACGCATGAGTCTGTTTTTTCTTCTACTTTCGTATCGCTCCCCGTTCTTGGCTGCTGCGCCCACAACTTTTTCTTCCCCTTTCCTTTTCACCCATCTCTCATTGTCCACGTACGCATACATGTATTGCACGAGTGTACACAACAGAGTCCTGAAAGGGATTGGTGAGGAAACGAGTATTCCCCCTCAGGTCTTCGACACTGTGGCCGTCAGTAGGGCATTGCACAGGCGCGTGCTGAGACGCAACTATAAAATATCCAAAAGGTGGAGGATCGTAAAGTGTTTCTCATCTCCGTTGTTGCTGGAGCTGTTACTACCACTGGAAGCGAATTTAGCTTCTCCCTCTCTTCCTCAAGCAAACAAACCCTTACAGTCTGACAAGACGTGTTCGGAGACACAGTCAGAAACTGGTGAGGAGGCAGAAGCTTGGGAGAAGGAGAATAAGGGGGGAAAGAGAGAATAACGGAGTAGATAGATCGCAACAAGAAAAAAAAAA
>NW_027123201.1:0-4982 GCF_001457755.1 Trypanosoma equiperdum
CTCATCAGAACCAGAAAATAAGGAGGTTTTCAGTGCACCGTTCCCCGTGGTAAATTTGGTAAATTCATGACTTCCGGGAATTTATATTAAAAAATACGGAACCGCTGCCATCTTCAAAGATGGGAGCAACAAGTGGCGACACCTGTGGACCCGTAGGTGTGGGAGGAAATGATGCAGAGTGATAATTCCAGCGCGTGCAAGGATTTGAGAACCTTAGTTGGCGCACGGTATTTTACATGGTGCTGACCATTTGGGGAACCAGCACAAAAGAAGTTGAATTGAGATAAGGGGAAGAGACACAAAGAGTGGTGAGGTGTCAGTTTGCTACAGATGTTAAGAAAAAGTGTAGAAGAGATGAATGAATAGGTAAAAAAATAGGAGGCTTTAAGCTTCTCGAAAGACCTTGAGGTTTCGCCAAACAGGGGCAACCTCATGAAAGCGCCATACGGCTGGGAAGCGGACACTGGAGAGCCCCTGTTGTGGCTCATAACGCAACGCGCATTGTGAAGGCGTGCTATCTGGGCCGCCAAACACGAAGTTGGGGAGTCCTCCAGAAGAGATTCCATATTCTCATGCAGGTAGCGCAACAAGCGGTAAAGAAAGGCAGTGCTCGGCTGCGTGGTCTGTGGCGAAGATAAAAAATACCAGAAGGTGGGATCCACAGACCGATGCAGCGGGAACGTTTGGTACTGCCAAACGAAATGGGCAAAATATACGGCAGCCGTGCAAGGTCAGCGTCCAGTGGAACCCATAGGGCCACGTAGAGCTCTCTCGACTGTTGCCCAGACGCCAGAAACCTCCTTGGAGCAGACACACTTGCTTAGAGGAGGGCAGCATGCTGACCAGTCAGGTGCTGGCGGGGATCACAATAAGAAAGGAAATCACGCACGCGCAGTATATGGTTCCGAACCCGCAAAAAAAAAAGTCTAGCAGCACCGTGGTTAGCGAACTTGGTAAAAATAACATCGAAAAAATGCAGAACTTAAAAAAAAAAGCGAACCACGAGTTAAACGGGTAGAGGTGAAGACGTTGTACGACGACACTGAAATGTTTCTTCGAGGGAGCTCGAGTAAACCAAGCGCTCTATATCGGATGGTAGCGGACAACCACCGAAAGTTAGAAATAAACTCAATACCTCACTGGAAACCGAATCAACTGTCTATAGAATAAATGGTGAATCAGCGTCTCCAAGGAATGATGCAATCAAAAGCATTAGTAGAAGCGCTAGCAGTAGTCCCTCTTTATTGAAACGTGAGGATTATAAGCACGGGCAAACGTTCGCCGACCCGAGAGCTGAAACAAAATGCGAGTGTACAGATGGTAGATGCATTGTTTCTACGGGTAGAGCGGCTATTCCAATTTCAATGCGGCGATCAGCCGTCTCAGCGGACACGAAAACCCTTCAGGTGGCGTTGAATGTATCTTTAGCTCTTGCATAAGTAATTCAAGACAAGCCCCTGACTGGTTTCGAAATCGATTGAACTGGTAATATGTTTTATATTATTATTATTATTTCTTTTTGATCAAGCATCAACGAGTGTCACATTTTTCAAATTCATTCAACGGATCTGTTGCGGTGAGTCAGAACGATTGTTCAGAACTTTCTCTGCTGTTCTCATGGTACCTATGCAGCAGCGCAAGCACAGAGTTTGTTTTAGTATTTTTTCGGAGAAGCATTCAATACGCGGGGGGTTAGTTTGCTGTTATGGCGGGAGAATGGGTCCGCTTTTTTGCAAGGGTGCCCCAGAGGGACACAAGGGTTGTCTTCCTTACATGGGGGCAGAAGTCACTGTCGTGAGAAAGCGACTCACTATTCGACTGGGGAAAAAACGGCAGTGATGTGGGCTGGGTAGTAGCGGTAGTTTCTCATTAGAATAATCATGGTTGTGGGCGTGCCTTGCACACATAACGAAATATTAATGTTGTGTAGTAAGTGTAGAGGGTTTGTTGAACCCGAAACAGCGGGTCTGTTTGAGTGATAGTCATTTGCGTTACATGACAATCGTACTCACATGATATGTCGTTTCCCTGTTGATATAAGTAAGGTGTGGGGCAACAAACGTTTTCAAGGGCAGTTATATCTTAATATGACTTCCGCAGGTCGTCCGCAGGTAACTCTTGACGAAAATTACACTGGAGAGGATGTGGGCAATTTGAGCCGCAGTACCACTTTGGAATGCCTCACAGCCAAAAAGTGCGGAAAATTGAAGAGCGTGAAATTCGAAAAGGCAAAGAACCTCGTTTGCTTGCACGCCGAGAGTTGTGGAAAACTGAAAGTTATCGACGTGAGCTCTTGCTGCAAATTAGAGTCACTAACGGTCACGAAATGCAAAAATCTTAAAGAAGTGCATGGTCTTCCAGACGCATGTGAGTTGCTTGCTTTGAATTTATCTGGATGTGGAAAACTGGAACAGGTAGAGGGGTTATGTGCAACAAATATTAAGGTAAAGAAACTTAACTTGAGTGGCTGTAAGCTGTTGGAGCCTCTGGGGGTTTTGGGATGCTGCAAGAATGTGACAGAGTTGGATCTAAGTGGATGCAAAAATATCAACCAGAGCTCCATGGAGATAGCATGCAAAGAGCTCAACGGTCTGGAGACTCTGAAACTGAGCGGAGTTCCCACAGTATCAGATAATTGGGTTTGGTCCCTTGGGGTAAGCAACAGGTCTAACGCCAACCTGCTGTATTTGGACCTTTCTCGGTGCTTGGATATAGAAAATGCGGGGCCGTTGTCGATGATACGCTCCTTAAAGGAATTGTCTCTTGACGGCTGCACCAGCATTTCTAAGGGTTTGGAAGCGGTATGCGGTCTCCCCAACTTGAAGAAACTGTTATTGAGCAAAACGAAGGTAACAGATGAATGCCTCGAGAATATCAAAGGGAACAGAAACCTAGTGGTGCTTGGTTGCAGCGGGTGTCTAGGCATCAGCAGCATTTCGTGTATTGGGGAGGTAAAATCACTTGAAGAATTGTCCTTGGAGGGCTGCACTAACATTAAAAAAGGACTGGACATACTGCCTCGCCTTCCGAAACTTCAAAAATTGTGGATATGTGGCTTAAATGTTCCTGAAACAATAAAGCAAAAGCTAAAAACCCAGGGTGTCAAGACGAACCCACTCCGGTAGCCATACTGAAACATCATAATGAGACTTCATCTTCCCTCCCGCAACAACTTCCAGCAAGTGAGGTACATATACATAACATGTGTATATAGACGTATGTCCCTTAAAGGAAAAAAATGTGATGCCTTTCAGAAGGCGCCGCGGCTATTTCTTTTTTCTCTTTATCTGGAGGCCAGCAGTGGTCTCCGTTATAGGTGAGTGGCACCTTCCCAATTGAACATTTATCCCGTAAAAAAAAAAAACAGTACTCTCACATACTGAAGTACATTCCAGTTCAGCGTATAAAGCTGTGGCATTACATGGCTTTCACTTTTAACGGAAAGCATTACTTACACTCTTATGTTTTGTTGGTTTTGGGTGTTGGAAAAAAACATGAACGTCGGGAAAGGATGATACATCGGTAATGGTTGTTAGTGTGAATGTGATTGTGTATTTCTCCCCACTTGTGCACTTGTTGCCACTACGGGGAGAAAATAATTTTGCTATGGGGGTATATAATACATACTTCGAACTAGTAAGTGGCGTGCGCTGCCCCTTGATTGATGCAGCTCTGTGAAGAGTGCTAACAGATACCTGACTTGACACTCCGTTTTGGGGTTCGGTATGTTGTACTTAAAGGTTTACTGGAGGTTGGTGACTAAATAATTTATGCTTGGCTTCCTGTGTACGCACAGAAAGAACTAAACCTTTGTGGATGTGAATAATTGAAATGTTGGTGAAATGCCACGTGCACTGTTCTGGAATGTAAATTATCGCGACGAGTGTGTTGAAGAAGTAACAGAGAAATTCTCTATCGTGATGATCTCCCTTCATTAGAGTTTTAGGTGAAAGAAAATGCTGTCGGAAATGTTGTTGCTTTTGTGTGTATTGTCCGTCGCATCGGTGCTCAGTTTTGGTGAAGACATGGTAACGATGCACGTTTCGTGGCCTCACAACGCAAGCTGCAAAGGAACTCCAGTTGACCCGCATGTCTGTCGGGCCCTAGCGGTTCTTGTGAAAGACGCGTTTTCGAGTCGTTGCCAATCAGCAACAGAGGACGCACGCGCAACTACCGCCGAAGCGTCTTGTCACTTGCAGTTTAAAATTAATGAAGAAACTCCTCTTTATTACCTGTGTAATGGCAATACCGTTGAGGAAATTCTTAAGAAGCAAGAGGACCTGCACCTACCTGCGCATACCAATGGAGAGCCCGACTGTAGCAAACTCCCTGCGCGTATTGAGCTCAGTTCCGACAAGGACAGCAAAAACGCTGCTACCGTGTCAGCACCAGCAAATACTGAGAAGGAATCCAAAGGGAAACCTGAAGAGAGTCCCGCGACCGAAACATCGGATAACAGGACAAAAAAAACTGACCCAGAAAAACCAACCATTAAGGAACCACAGACTAAAAATGAAAAAACAGTGGATGTAAAGTCTACCGAGCCGCAGAGTAAACAAAACAGTGGATCCATGCGGTCCTTATTCGGTGACCGTTGTTTTTTTATTCCTCTTTTATACAGCATGTTACTTTGAATGAACACTGGGCTCTAAAACCCATGACTCTTTGCTTTATTCCGAAGTCATACTTTATTAAGGCTTATACGCGATAACATCTTTTTGCTTGTACGTCCATTTACCCTCCTGTAATACGCACGCACATATATCCCCTCATAATATTCGTAGAATCATGCAAACACAAACTGCTCATGAGATAACCGATACTATTTCCGTAGAGAGTATGTGTTGGTGTTGGCATAACTGTCTTGTCACATTGAGCGTATTTTGTGTGGAGTAATATTCGCTGACTGTTAAGAAGTTTAGGATAATAGGTTCCACTTCGTAGTGGCTTGCGTGTAGCGTGCATATCTTTGTGGAAAGGAA
>NW_027123201.1:5053-17387 GCF_001457755.1 Trypanosoma equiperdum
GGCTACAACGACAACAAAAAAGGTTTCTGTTAAAATATATGGTGTCTCCACATTAAAACATGAGAAAATGAGTTTACTTTCGGCTGGGGCTTCTCACATAGACACCGGGACTGCGTTTAACAGAGTTTTGTCGGGAACTCCTTGGGATGTAATTGGTAAAAGCTATAACTCTATTTCGTTTTTTGTTGCATCGGTTCCCTATTTCCGGGACCCGGTTACACTTATCCAATATGTTGTTGGAATGTTAATGCTATATATTTGTGGTGTCAGGAAATGTTAATAATAGAACGTGCAGATTGTGCTACTTTTATGGTTCCTTTTCTGTGTATCTTCAAGAGGTGAATGTATTGAGCAAAGTGAAAAGCAGAAAAAATGTGTGGTATTAAATATTGCGTCGTTTTGTTTGCCTTGGTGCTCCGAACAAGTATCTTCGGGGAGGGAAAAATTGTCAATGAAGATGAATTTGGAGCCCTATGTGGTATGATTAATTTCGCGAAAGGTGCATTGCAAAGGGTAGAAGAAGCCCAGGAAGTCAACAAGTCATTGACGAAGATTGGATCAAGATGTCTTGAGTTGGCTGGAGACGTGAAATTAAGCAATACCTGTATTGACAACAATGACGAAAGCTGTGAATACTCCAAGGTGTTTTGGGATGCAGCAAAACTGTCGATGAGCGAGGGAAATGCAGGCAAAGAAAGTTTGGATGATGAGAAACTGGAGAAGGTAAAGCAAGTAGCATCCGCTGCCGAAACGATATATGGGAATATGACGAAGAGACACTGGGTGTTGAACGGGGATATAATAAAGCAAATGCTGAATCGCGCCCTTTATGGTATACCACATCAGCCGAAAAAAATGAGGGAAAGAAGTGCAACCAGAAAGCGTGTATGTGAGGAAGATGTTTCACAACCCGAAGTGAATCAGGGGCCCGTGTCACTGAGCAGGGATTTACTGTGTCTGTGCGCAACAGACAGAAAGTCAAGAAGGAAAACCAAACTTTGCTGTGAAAATTGCGTTTCTGGTGAAAATCGTAGAGTGTGGAGACCAAGAAATGATGCCCAGAAGAGGTGGAATTTCCTTGTGTCACAATGTTCAAATGTGGAGGGGCACAAAGAAGGGTTTGCTAAGCTGGTGGAAAAATTTCGTCGCAGCCTGAACCACCGTGTCGATGGTTGCAGCGGGACTATGTACGTTTTGGGAAAACACAAAAAGCAACTCTTTTGGCCGCTCGAGTTCCTGTCGGGGTACGTACCTGGCCCGGGTGTGCATTACATTATAAACACCAGGGCTGGGATGGTTGAGGACATACCTTGGTTGGGTGAATTGCGGGAAATTGCGACGTTAATGGGTGATTTAAGTGAGGACAATGTAGAGGGAAGAGAGCTGAAGAGTGCCATTGAGAAGTTGGAAGGCGACCTCGAAGAATTATTTCCAACAGGGGGTGTTAGGAGGGGCTGAGTATGATTTGTAACACACGTATTTATTCCAATGGGATCAAGCTGACCAATAATGGTAAAAGAAAAGGATGTAAAAAGGGATGGAAAAACCGGGGATGGGAAAAATAGGGGTAGCAAAAATAATACGGAAAAGATACCGGAAATAATAATCAATCCGGTGCTGGGGGTAGGGGGACACAATAATATATGATTGTAGGGAGGAAATATTCAAGCACACATAATGGGAGCATTTGCTTTTGGTACAAATATTGTGATGCTGTTAACTGGAACGCTTGGAGCACTTCACTAAATCAAACTAGAATTGAAAGCGATTAAATTCACTTCCGCAATATTTTAGTCTTGATAGGAAGGGTGGAAAATGCTTGAGGGATATTTTGTGATGATGGAAGCTATCCGAAGGGTGGATGATTTTGGATTTTGTGCAATGAGAGTGCACCCTCTTTATCCTGTAACAGAAAAAGCAGAACGTCAGGACTGGTTATTTTGAATGAGTGTGTCCCTATCACGGACGTTGACTTAGCTCAAACGATACAACCTAACACATTCTACTACGCACGCCATCTGCACTTTCAAAATAATGAAAATAACGGTGGCGATAAAATTGAAAGAAAGCATTTCAATCCCTCCATCTGCCTTGTTCTTAGTAATGAAGGTGCAGTACGCGCACACAGATTCTTTCACTGACGTTTCTTGCAATTTAATCATTATCTTATACGGTCGGTGTGATTCACCTTGTTTAACTTTGTTATGATGTTGGAAGGTGTAAGTTTGCTTTCGGTTAAGAACGTCTAATCTTGTTCCGGGGTTGTGTTTTATGCTTCTGAAAGACCAGAGTGAGGGTAAAAGATTGCCTATCCTGCTTTCCACCGTACGCTCGTATGGCGGGTACGTTGTGTGAGGTAGAGTAGTAGTTTCTATGCTGATACCTTTTTATTTTGTTTGATCTTCGGTTACCAAACGATGGGTAGAGTGCCACCCAACGAGTCGCTGAAGAGGTACGTCGTTTGTGTAGTGGCGCATTTGAGCAGGAACACAAATTAGTTGCGCACCGCAGTGATTTTTTCTTTTTTGGAAATCTATTGGCCAAACACGACCGAGGTGATGCGCATGGCCGATGGAACGACGATGAAACGGCAAAGGCACACACACACACACACATATATATTTATATATGATGGAACAGAGGGACCGAAGTGAAGCATGGAAGGATAGTGGCTTGGACAGGGGATGCACGTTCGTGGGAAGTGATGGGCAGAAAATAGCAGAGCATTTATTGCACCCCAAGAGACAGCCACGGCACTGAAGATTGCAGTGAGGTGTGGCGCGACACTTTCGTCTTTTTTTTTGTTCATCCGCTAGAAGTGGTGGGGAACCTTAGCGGGGGCACGACAAACGGTTTACTCGTAGGGCTGTTGGTCTGTACCCCTCGAGTGTGGCGGGGCCTGAAGTTTGTGTTGGAGCTGTTGTTGGTTGTCGCCACCTTGAGCCCATTCCTTCAACAGTAACTACTTCCCACCCGCATTCTGACTGAGGAAGGGAAAATTGAAACGACCGAAAGTTGCCTGCCGGATTTCATACATTTAGTTAGTTCGCATATGTAGAGGGAATCGGCGTTGGTACTGCCGGGCAGAAAAATATCCGCACTGTTTTTTCTTCCCACCCAATTTGAGATTTTTTTTGCATCTTCTTTTTATTTTTCTTCCGCACAAGCTGTTACCACACTCTTCCGTCTCGTGGCCAGTCGTTTGAAACCTCCGGAAACTTCTAAACCCGTTACGGTGAGAGAGGTGCTGTTGCCCACTGTTGTGTACTTCCTTCGCGATGCAGTTTAACATTATTCGTCAGTTGAATAAGGCGGCAGCCCTCGCTGTTGTGAAGCGTTCCCCTTGCGACTTCATCCATAACGTTCCGGTCCACTTCGGAACCGTCAACTGATCAATTGAAAGGACCCGGTGCCACGAGGGCGATTAAAACTTCAGACGATTGCGGGTGGCCGTCGCTGACTTCGGTACACTTCCAGGCGGCGGGTCAACCAACCGTCAAAGTTGACAAACATGTGAGAAAGCGGGGGTTCCGTTTGTGGCTCGTGCGCAAGGGTGCCGATGTACGGGGCATATTGCCTCGTTTCAATGCTTCCGTGAGCACAATAAATGTGGCCCTTCCCAACGGCAAAGGGGAAGAGAAAATGGGGGACGCACCGGAAGCTGTGGTGACAGAAACTCGCGGTTGCAACAGAGACGTTGGTTCCGCAACTCCAAGAGGAGAGGTGAGATGGACTAACACCACTGGAGTGTACAGATGCGGGAAGTGTGGAAGCGAAGAAAAAAAAAAACACAGCTGGCCGAGGCTCCGCCCAAACACAACTGAAACTCCGTCAATTCACCGTCGGCTTCCAGGTAAGTTAACGCGCAGTTTCATCGTTAAAGGGCTGCCATCGCAAGCTGCACCATGTGCGCGCTTGATGCCCAACTTGGTCCATGGATTTCTCCTCCTTTCCAGATGTTCAACTACTAACAATTACACGTGTAAAGGTAACGCCGATTGATGTGTTTCCCCCGCTAACTCGTCTTTTCGCATTGGCGCACAGCAGCCAAGAGGCCAGTAGCTTATTCAAGTTTGGGGAACCGGCGCTAGTGGCCGGTGATTTTAAGTTACCGGATGCCACGGCCATTTCCTTCAGCGTGTGTGTGTTTCCTTAAAAGAGAGAGCGTTGCCCCAACATTCAACCGAATCGCCATCCCTTATTTTACACCCCCCTCTTGGAGCCGGGGGAGTTGACGCCATGCCTCACTGGGGTTGGAGTGGGAGTTGCTCATGAAACCTTTTCCTCACCAATAGGCGGTGCGGTGGGATAAAGTGTATATCACTTAACTTAAGTCAACTCTACATGTCATCGTTACGGTCCGGTGCCTTTTTTCTTTCTTGGTGCATGTGCTGCCAAGCAGTGTGCCTCGTTACCGTTTCCCCTCAAGCCAACGCAACGCCGGGTCGAATTCGCGCATGGATTGTCCATACGGTACGTGCAAAACCAGAAGAACATAGCAGTCCACTGCGAAATGCAAGAAAAGCATGACAACCTCTCCTCTAAGCCGAGGTGACATGTAAAGTTCAGGTGCTGCAATGGTATCCAGTCGTCAGCGCCATTTTTCTTTTTCCCCCAAGCCACGGAGGCACTTCCTAATGCACGACGTTATACGTCACTAACGCATGCTCCGCAGAGCAGCGGCGGCCCCACGACGCGACGTGGGCGCTGGTGGTGGTAGTTCTATCGGCTTAACCTGTCCTCCATCATCGTAAACCTCGTTGTTATCAAACAAAAGTGTGAAACCTGCCCCGCACGTGAACCACGGCAGCGCAGCCGTTTGTTTTCCTCCCGCTTCATACGGTTTTGAGGGGAAACAGACGGGTAGCAAGCCGTTGGCGGTAAATGCTTTAGCGAGGTTCACCTCCTTCCCTTTTTGGGACCTACGAATGTTCTGCAGCTGTCCCTCCGCGTTCGCACCGAGACCCGCAACGCAGCCATTTTTATAAATGACCAGCAGCGTGCTCGGTCCTTGCACGAGCCGTACAATGTCGAAACCAGTGTGAGCCTCGCTTCCCTTGTCATCCATCCATCTGGTTCCACCTTTCTTTTTGTTGTGCTCCATCATTTCTGTTAGATAATCAATTGCCGGCTGCTGGTCAACTAGTTGAAAGCGTGGTGAAGGTACTTGATACCCGTAGTCTGGCAGAGCTCCCTGCACGAACAGCTCATTTTTACGGCTTGCGTAAACCGCCATGGAACCCACGCAAGCGATGTCCTTGATGCGTATGAGCTTCGGTTGAGTGGGCCCTCCGTGAACGCTACCGGGTACAACTTTGCAGCCCTGTTGAAAACTGCGGGTGAGAAGCACCGGCGCCGGCTCAAACACGTTTGCTGGCAATTGCCCAGCATTTGTTGCTCCACAACCGTAAACCCGACCATCGGCTGTAAGGAAGAGTGTAAAACTATTTCCTGCCACGGTCTTAACCACTACAATGCCCTTCTCTTCGAAGAAACGGATTGGTGTGGGTTGCATAGGGGACACGGTGGAGCCAATCCCCAACTCACCCCACGTGTTGCTGCCAAACGAAAGAAGGTCCCCCGAGGAAAGTTGCAATATCGTGTGATTGAAGCCGCATGCAATCGTACGGATAACGTTCGTATTCCCGCCCCACCAGGCAGCAGTGGGGTCCCACTCTGCGAAGCCTCTTGATGCATCAACTTGGTTTTTATGTCCTATGCCCAGCTGTCCCATGTGATTGTTGCCAAAACCAATAGCGCGACGGCCACCCGGTTGGTACACAATGGTGTAGTTGGATCCACAAGCAACACTTTTGTTCCCTCCCGCGAAGGCACCGTCCAAATCCACATACATTGGTGCTGCGCTTACGTGTTGATCAGAATGTTTCGCTAAGGGTTGTTGACGGTTCTCACCTAACCTTCCTCCGCCTCTCACACTTTCTCCAGGCGCAGCTGACTGGCCGTATCTGTTCTCCCCAAACGTAATCAAGTTCCCTTCACGCGTGATGAGCACCACATGTTTGTGCCCGGCCGCGCCGCTTTGAATGTCATAAAACGGCTCGGGGGCAATCGCCGGCTCCGGGGACGTTGTGCATCGCGGGACGCGCATGCGGTTCGCCTCCTCCTGTTCAAACCGATGGTATTTGACTAAATCCACTTGCACTGGAGGTGGAAGGGACTTGAGGAAAACCTCAGCCATGGGCGAAGGGGGCATGCCACAAACGGAACCCATTCCTAAGATACGAGTGTGCAACCGACGGAGCATATTCTCCAAATGCACCAAACTTACACGGGAGAAAGGCTGTAAAAGGAAGAGGAGGGGAAGGGATAATGGGGTGTGCACAGCTGGACCGCACTCTCTCCCTTTCTTTCTACTGGACGGGAAATGAGGAATGACTTGAATGATGCGTGAAACAAATGCATGGTGGCGTTCGCATCGACAAGGGGGTTGCGAATTGTTCCTTGCGGGGTGATTTGTTGCCCAACGACGCAAAAGCGCAAAACGCAAAGAAGAATAAATAAAAAGTAAACAATCATTGACTATGACAATGTGTCGTACCACTGGTACCACGAAAAAGTGGGAGCGGGTGGTTGAACCACCAGTTGCGGCTACACGCATAGGGAGTCATCCAAAAGTGCAAATAGTTATTTGATGCGCATTTTGGTTGTAGAAGCAACGGCAAAAACAAAACAAAACATGAACAGTAGCCGAAAGGGTCCTTTTGTTTTGTAAAAAAAAAAGGACTGTTGGGTAGATCCCCCACCCACCTAAATCTTTGCGTGTTGGCTGGGGAAGTAACATTTTCTTTGGCACCTTTCGTGCAGATTTATCTACCGCTACTGAGGCTTACACCGCAGAAGGAACCTCGTTAGCGTTCGGTACTGATATACCGCCATCACCGCCAAAAGCACAATGTTTCCAATGAGTCCCGCTTGTATGATACGTGCAAGAGATTCATGCTTTACACGATCTGATTCCCCAACCAGCCGCAGCCGCTCCGTTGCAGTCGCCAGCTCAAATAGGACTGAGCCATGCTTATGCAACTCTGCCTCTACTTTTGCCTCAGCTGTCATGCTAGCCTGCGGGTCCTCCTCCAGTCCTTCGTGACGGAGGAACTGAAAAGACACCCACTTGGGCGAGCGGCGGGCGAAGCTGTTGTCAAAACAGACCGTAACCTCCGCGGGTAACCCATGCTTGGTTTCGCTTACAGTGGGAGCGGTGTAAGTCTGACTGCCCTCCGTGGCACGACGCCACTCATTGATGACGGTGGTTTGGGCGTTGTCTCGCAACGGCCGCAACTTTTCGCTGAAGTGCAGGCGCGATGTGTCATCCAGCGTTTCGAGTGGGGCAACGGTTGTTGCTGTCATGACGGCATCGATGTCGAATGACCCGCCGTCAGTAACGCGGAAGAGAAAGGCGAGGGAGGCACCTGCCGGAACGGACTCCACGAAACATTCACGGCTGTGGGGCTCTATCTTTGTGGCGAATGCCTCGGCTGGTGATGGGTGCGACAGCTGACCAACGGTGAGGAAAATGAAGAGGAAGGAGAAAAGGCGGCCGTTCAACGATGGAACAATCATCTTTCGATCAATGATGCACTCACCCGCCTTTACGTGAACGATAAACTTGTTGCTTGGTTGAATGAGACTGGAATGTAGCAATAACAACGGGGTGCTGTCTAGCTTTCCTAGCGGTTGCTTACCGTCGCAGCGAGTGAAGAAGAGGAGAGAGAAGGGATACAATGAGCAGAAATGCTGCTTAACAGGCCGGAAATACCCTGAATCAGAGAATACGCAATTCAGTAACAGTGGTGGTAACTCTCACAGAAACAGCAACAAAATTTATTAAATTGTCACGGGCACCAAACCCCGTGTGAAGTAACGGAAGAAGAAGTGGCAAAGCAAAAGGGAAGAAAAAGAGCGCAAGCAGGGTGAGTACTGTCTACCACCACTCCTAAAAGTAATTGCGTGTGACACTTAATCCCCTTTATATTTATCATTTTCTCTCACCTTTCTTCCTTTCCAGCTCTTCGGCTTCAAAAACACATCAAAACTGCTTCCCTCTGTTTATCTTCTCCTGAACCCGCTTAATACCGTGGAAGAAGAGGGAGTCAATAAGGCCGGTCACCGTGTAAACGCCACCGCCCACGGCACACAATTGCAACACCAGATGCACAATGGATGGATATGGGTGCGTACGCGTGACTGAGACGCGAATGGGAGAGATATCGTATGATATGAACACTCCCGGCACGACCAGCGGATCGCTGTTGGGGTTGTCCGTCTCGCCTTCCTTGGGGGCGGCCCAACTCGGAGTGAAGTGATGCGTGACGGAGTACTGGTTAGATTCCACTAAGTTCCCAGTGTTGGCCATTGAAACGACTTGGTAAAGCGTAGGCACAACTTTTACAAAATAAGTGAAACGGCCAATCAGTGGCTCAGATGGATCCTTCACCCCACGCGCGTTCACCATCCCGTCCATGGGGTTGTTTTGTCCTGGAAACCGCTCGCCAAACTCTAACGCATGTACAATATGACTCAAATTCAGTTTTCGTATTGTTTCCCCTTTAAAACTATGCAGGTGCTGACCAAAAAAATTGAACATACGCCCAGGTACGAAATGAATGTTTCCCGTCACTCGCGGAACACTAAAGGAGGCGTGCAAGTTACACCCCTCCGCAGACGCGCTGTCTGCCGCTACCTTCAGGCGCTCATGTGCACACTGCGCGATACTGACATCGTCTTCGTGGAACTCCCACTGGCGCTCCGCGAAAGCTCGCCGCACATCATCACAGGTGTGACAGCATTCCCCTGGGTTCTTCTCTGCCCCGTAGCAAGTTGGACAGTTCTCATTGCCCGTTTCATTACCATTCGTCGGCTGTTTCTTCAAATCGACCAGTTGCCGTGCCTTACCGAGAGGCTTCAGCGTACTTGAATCCACACGCACCTTGGCAGTATCCGTCACAACATTTTCTACATACTCACCAAAGGCATCAATGGCGTCCGCTGTCATGAGGTCGCACGGCACCCGTGGGAACGTAATGTTTACTTTCATGTGCATGATACCGCCGATATGCGGATCAACGTACATCTCATGCTGTTCCACGGTGGAGAGGAAATAGCGAATCTCACCCACGACGAGGAAAGTAATTATGAGAATGGACGCCATGGAGAGAACGCCACCAAGCGCCGTACGCTGCCGAGCATCCTGCTCGAACCGCGTGTCGAATTTCGGGAAGACATCAAGGCGGCTGAGGCCCTTCATGGTACTCCACAACTAAAGCAAAATGATGTTCCACCTAAGAAGTGTCCTGACAATACCGAAGGGTACGTAAGCGATCAAGCAAAAAAAATAAATAAAGTAAAAATAAAAGAAGTGGGGCGCCAAATGAGAGCCGTGCTAAGGGGTAATGTAGCATCCACTGGTGGGGCCTTTTATGGAGTGTGGCTGCACGGCAACGCACCGCACGCGAGGCGATAAAGGAACATCTGAAGGAGAAAAAACCGACGAGAAAGATGGTCAACCAAGAGAGGGTAAAAGTATCCTGTTAACCGAAAGATTGTACACTTTTTGTGTATCGTATGGCAATACCGCTCATTCGTCTGGGTGCCGAGGAAGCGCATCAACTCTAACTCACGCTTCCCACAGTTACACGAAACATGTTTTTTTTTTTTCAGCAACCCAAAGAAATTCATTCTTTTCACATGCACACGGAGAAAAGAACTCCAGCAAACCACGACCGAAGGGAAACGGGCCCCCAACATCCAGACCTTATTTATAGTTACCGCCGCAGCAAAATCACGTGATAGACATAGGTGCCCGTGCACACTTGACGCCGTTCAAAAAACAACTTCATGTTTTCCCCCATCACTCCATGCGTAGCATGTTTCACCTTGCCTTGATTCCTTCCACTGCTACAGCGGCAACACCTTGACTTTGTTAGCTCGAATGTCTTGCTCTCGGCATCTTTGGAAGTGCAACTAAAACTTCCATCCTGAGCTTGAGAGAGTTGTCGCAGCGACCGGAATCCCTCCCCCCAGATTGGCACGATATTTGGAATTCCCGTTGGCAAGGCACCAAACTAACCTGTGGGCCTTGCGACTCCCTTCGCTAGAGATATGCACAACCCCCCCCCCCCATAATTTAATCCATTTGGCACGCAGCACATCTCTTATGCTGTGTTGCTCCCCACTACTCATCAGGTAAGTGCACGGGGCGTACGGCCTCCTCCACTTACGTTTCACTTCTCTCCACCTGGCACAGTCCCTCAAAGTCGGTGATTTTGGCGCGAAGTGCCCTTTACTACGGTGCGGCAGATTCGACCATCAATAAAAGCGGAGTTTTGTGGATGAGAACTGCGTTTCACCACCAAATATCGATCAATGAGGTCCTGGTTGCGCTCGCTGCAGCGATACGTGGGAACGTACCAATACTGAATTCAAAAAAACCGGGTAATTTTTTTTTTATTGAGGCGTTCCCCCCACCATGGGAGAGCTGGTCTGGAAACCGGATTCTTGCGTGACTAGTTCTACCGCCGGCGTAGCCGGTTGCAAAGCTTAAGTTGTCAGCTCGGCCGTTGAAAGCGCTGATGCGCAGATGCTCTGGTCACTGCGCTGGGAAATTACCTGTAGTAGTAAAATAGAGCTACGGCTTCGGATTGCCTCCAATTCGGTTCCGTCGACAATGTGCGCATAATATAAACTAATGCGACTAGGAAAGCTGACAAACAAAGACGTGCGTCAGAACATCAGAGTTAAAAGGTCAAACGAACCAGCTTTCAAATGCTCCTGTTGTCGTCGATGCGATGCTGCCCTACCTAAATTTGCGCGCCTCTTACATAAGGCAAAATGAAGGCAGGATAGATTGAAATGTGATAGAATAAGCTGACACCATTGCGGTACACTGCTGATAAAAAGCACTCCACCCCGACCACAGCTGTCACGTTACTCATCAACATCGTTAGTTAGACCCACCAAAGAACCAAAAGTGAGCACGGGACCACGAACACAGAAAATGAAGTGATGTATGTTAACGCGGAGTTTATTCTATGGAATGTTTCGTAGTGTCTATAAGTATGTATACCGTATGCCCAAGAGTTAACGGCGGTAGTGCACACTCCGGGCCCCTCCGAAAGCAGAGTGCACGGGTCAAAGTGAAGCACGGGGGCGCCTTCAAGCCCGCAGTCGAAAAACGCGGCGTTGGTTACTCCGCAGTTTAAAATTGTTTACGATACCCTCTTGCCGACGCTAGGGTCCGCATCCTCTCACCCGAATAACAATAAGGACAGCCGGTGGCATCATTGGTTATGTAGTTCGAACATGAGACCTAGGACTGTCAGTGATGATTACCTCAATGCGAGACGCATCTGGGTAGAGGCGAAAGCACCGAGAACGCGGATGTATCTCAGCGAGCATTCGGCTACTGACTTCAGTGCGGTTTTCTAAACACAAACTTTGCCAAGAGACTTTTCTTGAGAACTTCCATCACCTCGCGAATGTTATTAGCCTTTGTGCCATTAACTTCTTCAAGGAACCACACAGGTTTGGACTGATACATGCGCATAAAGGGGTGCATGCGGCGTGGGTCTGTCAGCCGATAGGTGGGCAGGGAACCGATTGCCAGCGTTTTGATTGTCCAGTCGAACCGCAGGCCAATATCCCACGGATCATCCAGGCTCTGGCGTCGCACGACTAATTGATTTTCGTCAAACTTCTCAATTGCAACATTGCTGTTGGGGAAGGTGAGAGCGCCGGCTATCAACTCTTCCTCCGAAGTGGATGCTGCACGTGCTTCTGAGGGAAGAATGGTGTTTCCTCTTGTGGGGACAAACGGCACATCCGCGGCACCTTGTGCAACAGCCGCCGCGGCAGCGGCTGCGGCATCGCTCTCCCTCCAGGCAGGCCTCTGATTACGTGCCAGCGCTTGCTTGCGATACCGTTCTAACTTCTTCTTCGCCCTTTCACGGCGCTGTTGTTCCGTTAGAGTAGTCTCGTTCCCCGTCGCGGTACGTGCAGCCCCATCCACGGCTCGCCCGCGCTCCAAATTCTCCTCTTCCGCCATTCTACGCGCTTCTTCTTCTTCTGCCATCCTTCGTGCCGCCTCCTCCTCCGCCCTCTTGCGTGCCGCTACTTCTTCAGCTTTCTTACGCACCGCTTGTTCAGCCCTTCTCCTCGCCACTTCTTCAGCCTTCTTGCGTGCCACTTCCCGCTCAACTCGCTTACGGACCGCCTCCTCTTCTGCCATCCTTCGTGCTTCCTCCTCCTCCTCCGCCATTCTACGCGCTTCTTCTGCCATTCTCCGCGCCTCCTCTTCAGCTTTCTTGCGTGCCTCCTC
>NW_027123243.1:0-2358 GCF_001457755.1 Trypanosoma equiperdum
ACTATGAAAATCACCCTTCCATACGCGGTGGTCGGTTCCATCTTGGACCTAAGTATGGGTCACCTTTGACCCCAGAGAGGGAAATGGCGCAGGACTTGTGAACATTGCCGCTTTTGCCATCTACGCATCACACGCAACTTATTTTCCCCGGGGGCATACCCAACCCCATTTTCATTGGCACAACCTCCGCACAGTAACTGCGTGCTGGCTTTGTGGCAATGCAGGTTTTCTTTTACGTATACTACTTCCCGTTGAAGGAAAAAAATTAATATATTTACTTTTACGAGCTTTCCCCTTGCCTCACCAGTGACTTCTTTCCATTAGGCCTGCGGGTCACCGCCCCAGAGGGTGACGATAGATTGAGCCGGATATTCGTACGACGGTGGGGGCCGGCGAAGGGCAAACAGCAGTCCGGCAGGGCAGGGATTCCCGCACCCTGCAGGTATGCCATAATGGTTGGAGCGGAAGGGTTTGCGTATGAGGCATGCCGCTGGTTCTTCGTTTCTCTCAGCCCGATAGGGAATGGGGCCCGGGTGAAAAGCTGGTGTGGACGACATCGGCGGGGAATGCGGGATATGGGGACTCACCGTTAACCGTATACAAAAAGAATACGGCAGCTCCGTATCTATGTACACCGTGGCGTTGGCGAGCGTTGAATATGCAACGACGCAATCACAAGAAATCGCGGTCGTCTTTTGCTGCGTGATGTTCCGTCGTCGGGGTTAGACGATGAAACTCGGACCGCCGCTCCAAACTAGGCCTCAAGCCGCTGTTGCGCGCTCGGCTAATAAGCACAACGTTTTCTACAGTGGGAGGGGAGAGGCAGATGGCGAGCCCCGTCGGACAGGCAACGGCGCTACACCGTAACAAACACGGAGAGTCCTCCCCCGATTCTCCTGGACATGATGGTCCAGTGGGCGGTTAGAGCACAATCGTTTGTGGGATTTATTAGTCTAAATCGTGAGTGGGGACGGAGCTTGCTGCGCATGACGGGGCGCTTCTTTCCTAGATAGCGGTCCAATCACTATAAAGGCAACGCGCGGCTGAGGATAGCAGAGATAGCTGCAAGTCAGGTTCGCAGGTGCAGACTCCCTGGTTAGGAAAGTTGGTGGGTGCGTCAAACACCTCGGAGCGCGGTTGTTTCGACTACACTGCAAAATCGAGCCGAGGGCGACCTGCAACACCGTGGCTGGGTGACGTGGGGACTAACGCAACGAAAACTGCGGCGGCGGCAACTGCAGTCATTTCGCCACTGGGCGTCCCCTCACGCTAATCATGAAGGCAACTGCCGTGTCCAAGCGGCATCAGATTCTTGCAACGCCGCCGCGAGTGCTTACCTACTCGGCGGTGCGGCGGCCTCCCTTGAGGAGGCGCGTGATTCCTGTCTTGCGCCTATGTGTCAATTGTCCCGTTCTTCAATGGGGAACTCGGTTGCCCGTTTGCTGCTGGTGTATTTTGCCCCCAACAGGTCTGTGGTGAAATCTGAATTTACTACAAGCCTCTTTCTACGCATACTTTTAAAGAATGGCAGCCTCGTGGAAGAACATACCAACGCCGGTGATACGGAGGAGGGTAACGTGATGGATTGAAGCCAACCAGTGTCGCTTCGAATTCGAGAGGCGCTCTGGCTTAACGGACGTTTTTTTTTTTACGAGAAAGAATTGCTACTATTGATGTGAAGGCACCCCAACAGCTTCTTCCGTCACTGTGAGCTAACGCTGGGAGCTCAAGCTCGTCGACAGAAAGGGGTGAAAGGGTCCGTTACACGTCACTTCTTCTGAGCATGTCACTTGCTAGCTATGTCAAGTGTCAGGAGGGAGGCGGCGTGCACCGGACTGGGGTGGTTGTTAGAGCGGTCCCTTTTCGCGTCTCTGCCGCGGCGAGCGTTTGGCAGACCGCCCTTTACGATACGAAGCGGTGTGAGAAAACGCTTCCGTGAGCTGTGTCATTGCTGTCCGTCAGCGTGGTGGTCCATCGTTAGTAACTGTCGAAAGAGTGTCAGTTGTATTTGATAACTGTACTTGTACATATTTTGTTGCGCTTGAAGTTCGCTTTGCATGCATTCTGTGCATTTGGTGGGTTACCATTCACCAACAAAAGGTTTTATCAACGTGTACAAGGAGGTTTATTTACTTAACTGTTTTTGTTGCTGTATGAGTTTAAGTGATGACTCATATTTGAAGATACTGCGTTCTGCGATATACGTCTGAGTCGAACTGTGCATGTGTCCAGTTTTTAAACATTTCTCTCAATGCCGTGCCATTGATAGTTGCGTGAGAACACTCTCGTGGAAAGATATTTTGCTCTTCCTGTTGATGGCATTTCAATAGGCATGTCGCTAACGCATATTGGCCCCCC
>NW_027123045.1:0-2028 GCF_001457755.1 Trypanosoma equiperdum
TTAAGGGAAAGGTGTCTCATTTTACGTCAAAAGTATTAAAAGGAGATATAAAAACAGACAAATGGATTATTTGATTGTTTTTCCTCTTGTTTCCCTATTTTGGAGTATCTTTGTTTTACTACATTCGGTTCTTATCTGTGTTTTCTGAAACCGTGGGTTTTATTAAAATATAACCACATATTCATTTGGCTTTTTTCGTGACCATTTCCAGGGATGTTACACAATATTGGATAATTCACCCTTCAGATTGTTATTTTTCCTGGCATGTGGCATATTCTTCAACGCCCATCTTTAGCCAAGAAAATTTTCTATTTCGATTACTGTCATCCGCTATGCTTCACCCAGTTTTTTGGCAGTAGTTTCATTATATTTTCTTTATCAGCACCCTCAAACCGACTTTCTTGAACAGGCCAACACCAGCTAGGTCTTCGGTTTCGCGGGGGCTCTTGATTTCCACCATTTCCCTGTCGAGCCTCGGAAGCGTAGCGGGTTCGAGTCAACCTAGTTTTTACAGGGGTTTCGGCGTTGTCCAATCGCGTCGTGCTGATGATGCAAATGCCGCAAGTGAAGAGGGAGGGCGGCAGGTATATAATGGTGGTTCCTTCTCTCCAGCCATGAGACAAGATAAAGAGCGGACGCCCCACCACTAACAGGGCAGTCATTTTGGCTCTGGTGTACTTACATTTTCGATTTGTAAGAATAGAGATCCGCCAATCTTTTCAGCAACCAGTCAGAAGCTTTGACTGGTGGGTATTTCGGTGGATTAGTGTCCGAGTAGCAATTGTCGAGACATTTAACCAAAGCGTTCGGATTCGGGTTACAGAAGAAAGGTATGGAGTACCGTTCCTTTCCTCTGGACACAACGCAGTGCTTGGTTGAACGATACCGCCCATTAGTCCACATCTCCATCATATCCCCAATGTTGACGACAAAGCTTCCTTCAATGGGTGGAACATCAACGAGTTTGTCGTCAGGATTACGGACCTGCAATCCTCCCGTGGAATCTTGGTAGAGAATAGTGATAATCCCGTAATCAGAGTGCTCCATCCGCAGAGTGTTACCATTCGCGTGTGTTTTTGGTTCGGGATAATGCTTGACAGTTAGCTCACATTGTGGTACGCTGAACTTGTCGTCGAAGAAATCTTCACGTATTCCAATACCTCGCGCCATGGCACGAAGTAGAACGAGCATGAATGCCCACATATCGCGGAAATAGGTTTCCATGATGTCTACCCACTCCGGAACTTGTGTGGGGTGCACATTTGGTCCGCGTAGGGGGGCCCGTGCCATGACTTCAGGATGGTGTAGGGGCAGGTGATATCCCATGTTGAACGCCTCATATGAGTAGGTTTTGGCATGCTCTGGTTCCTCAGCTCCGAAGGGGACATATCCTCTGTATTTTAGGAAACCCTTCTTGACATCAATTTTCATCTTCTCTTCCATTGGAAGGGAAAAGAAAGTTTTCGAAATTTGCAATACCCTATCGATCTGCTCTTGTTTAATAGGGTGACCAACGACATAGAGGAATCCTGAAGTGCGGCACGCGTGATCCAACTGCTTGGCAACCTTCATGATCTCCTGCTCCGCGCCCCCAAACAATGGCGAGACATCGATTACCGGCAACGAAGCACGCGGTGTCATGAACGGCGTAGCAGAATACATTTTCTTCGCTGTCTCCCTGGCTTGTAAGTATCTTACCGGATGATGCGCACCCGTATGTCCAGTTGGTTCGGCCTTCGTACCTTGTTCGATCCTATGTGACGAACTTCCACTTACGTGAATTGCTTACCACTCCAGCCTTAGACGTGTCCGCACGGTGCTGACTTCCCTTTTGCCACCGTTTACGCGGAAGGGTGCCTTTTCAACCCTGCAGTAGCGGTAATTCCCCTCGATCTTACTACGAAAATGTCGAGGCAGTGTGCTTTCGCACCTGAGACGCGTTAGATAACGTTCTTGTATCAGTGCTTCTATGGATTTAATAAGTGAGCCAAATGCGCCCTCCAGAGCAGAAATCGTATGCTAGCTTGT
>NW_027123307.1:0-487 GCF_001457755.1 Trypanosoma equiperdum
TAGGGAAACATATTTTCACTTGTTATGACGATACTATAGGGAGCTGCATGTGAAGGACTGCCGTTGTGGGTCCTCGAGCGGCTGTGTGGATACAATAATCTTTCATTTCGCTTTTACAAGCACTTGCGCGCATATTTCCTTCCATCTTCTTCTTGCCATGTGCCCGTCTTTTGCGGGTGCTACGCTAACTTGTCCAAAGGTAAAGAATGTTGGCGACACAACATACCTGTTTGGGGAGGTGGTTGATCCTGGAAATTGCCGCTCGGAGAAATAACTCAGTTAATATTTATTGCGCCCTGGTACAAGTACACACCGGAGAGATGCCTGTTACCCATCTTGTCGGCATCACGCACTACTCACTCACCCCACCTTCACCAATCCGTCTATTCTAACAAGGCCTATGAAGCGTTTTAAGGCAAAGCTCTTCGACTCCGACAGAACATACAAACCTAAGAAAAAGCATAAGGAAGGAACTGAACGTTACAAC
>NW_027123307.1:497-1506 GCF_001457755.1 Trypanosoma equiperdum
AATTCCACAAGCGGCATAGAAAATTATTCTCATGGAAAAGCATAAGGAAGGAACTGAACGTTACAACCTCCACAAGTTTGCCAAATCACTTGTGCGCTCAGGTGACCTCAGTGCTGCTGTAAAGCTACCGCAAGGCGCCGATCTGAATCATTGGCTTTCCGTACACACTGTAGATTTCTACAACATCACTAATGTTTTGTACGGCTCTCTAACAGAGTTTTGCACGAACAGCAGTTGTCCTGTCATGTCGTCAGGTCCACGCTATGAGTATTTATGGCGTGACCCGCCGGAATATCCAAAAGCAACGAAGGTGAGCGCACCGGAGTATGTGAGATTGTTGATGGAGTGGATCGAACGGCAGATCAATGATGAACGTGTGTTTCCGTCTGAGGATCGTAATCCCTATCCACCAGATTTCGCGGATAGGGTGAAGGCGTGTTTCAAGCGACTGTTCCGCGTTTATGCACACGTTTACTATTCCCACTTTGCGAAGATTCGTGAGTTGCAGGAGGAATCTCACATCAACACCGCACTGAAACATTTTATGTATTTTGTGTGGGAGTTTGATCTGATTCCTCGTGAGGAGGTGTCTCCGCTGCGTGAATTGCTGGTAAACTTAATGGGTCAGCGCGCGAAGGAAAAGTTGGAGGTTCCGTAAACAATTTGTGTGCGCGCCCTTGTGTTGGTGCCTTCTTCTAGCAGGGATGATTTCTGCTCATTTTTTAATAAATCGAAGTGCACATCCTCATTGGTTGATGGTAATGTTGGTCCTGAATGTTATTTCTCTTTATTAATCAATTTTTGCAGTGACAATTGGTAGAGCAAGTGATGGGTTGATTCAAAGCCTTCACTTTCGTCCCAACTCACGCAGTTATTAATGATGGTGAAATCTTTTTTTTTAATCACTGACCGGAGAAGAACCACTGGGTTGCTTTACCTTTCATACACCTTCGTTTTGGTATGGTGAAGCCTGAAACTTCTGTCCGCCTTACAAAAAGGCTGTTTCCAT
>NW_027123307.1:1516-2190 GCF_001457755.1 Trypanosoma equiperdum
ATTTTATTTCAATCTGCAGTGCTTCTCGAGTGCGCTCCGAAGGTTGTTTACATCATCGAAGAGGGTCTCTGTGTTTTCGTTCCCTGTATTTCATGTTTATTCTGTGGTGATATAGGTTAAACATAGTGCTGGGCATTATTCTAAGAGGACGAGCTGTAGGTAACGTATATTGTAGCGGTTCCCGTGTGATGTTTGGTGAGAAGGCAGTTCCGATACATGCATACTATATGCATACATGTATTGGACTGCTGGCCGTCGTTGACGGGATCCGTACCGGTTCCTTGTAACGATTACTTGAAGTGACTTAAATTCTCGTTAACAATTGGCGTGTGTGGAGGAAGAGGGGGGAACGATGATATGCAGTGAGCCCGTGGCCCGTTCCGTTTGTGTGGTGGCAGGACCTGTGCGTGTGCGTGTGTGTTGTATTCGGTGGACAGTAAAAAGATGTTTTGCAGGTGTTTAGGACGGCGTATTGCACCTCAGGCATGTTATTGTCTTCGCCGTATACTTCCCACCAACAGTGTGTCTTTTCTCCCTTTACTTTTTTTCTTTTCTTGAAAAAAAAAATTACAAAGTGCATTTGCCGGATTGGAGCACTGCCTGCATGGCTGATCATGAAGATGTAATTCGTCCCATCCGTATAGGACCCAATGTTTTATCGACCGAGGATATTG
>NW_027123307.1:2200-7455 GCF_001457755.1 Trypanosoma equiperdum
TCGGATTGGAGCACTGCCTACATGGCTGATCATGAAGGTGTAATTCGTCCCATCCGTAGAGGACCCAATGTTTTATCGACCGAGGATATTGATAGCTACGTGAAGGAGCTACTGTATAGTGCAGGGCGAAAAAGGAACGCTGGGCAAAACTCTTTTAAAGGGAATGTGCAGCAGAAATCCCTGACAGTTGAGTATATACTTGAGAAAGTTTACGGGAGATTTTTCAATCAATCGGGGCAATCTCCTTTTCCTGATGGTTTACCCTTTGCTTTGAAGCAGATTCCATCAATTGCCAGAATTGCCGAACTACAACTGAGAGTTACAGCACTAGTTCAATCTGCAGTTGCCACACGGCCCGTCGTCACTCTTCATGAATTAGAGTTGGAGGTTTGCAGTGCTGAAGGTGTTTCAATTTTCGCGGAACTTGGTTTAGGTGATTCACTGACCGCGTTGCCGTTTGTGCAGCACGCGTTCAATCTGCGGAGCTCAACAGGAGTTGTGGCCCCTATTACCAGCGACGATTTTTTACAATTTTTGTTGTTTCATGCTGACGCTGAAATAATGTTGACAAGCGGTGGGGACGCGGGGGATGCTGTACGTGCCTTTGCACAGTTTTACAAAAATGGCTACTACACCCCTCTGCAGCTGGGGATACATATTCAACACTTTTCTTGGCTGCTTCGCCTGCTGCGCCAAGAGACTGGAAGAACGTCGGCTTTTATTTCGCAAATTGTTGCAGAGAACATAAGGGCAGCTGATGGGCGTGCACTGCTTTACACGCGGGTCGTGGAGGCCCTGCATGGTTCCATGATACTGCGTGAGAAGGAAACTTCCGTATCGCACAAACTGTTCGTCCCATTTTCTGTGCGGGCACCGATGCCGGAAGCAGAGTCGATGGGAGTTCCGTTGGCGTTGTGGAATAAATCGGGTGAAGGACCGGCGGGTGGTGTTTGTCTATACGGTGTTCTGCAAACTGATCCGATTTCAGCGCAACCCGCCGTCCCCGTGATAGTGACAAACGCGGGCACAGAGCCGGAACGGTCAGCGCCACACGAGAGTAGTGCACCTCCCAGTAACGCGGTACCAAGTGCTTTTCACGGGGATTCAAGTAGAATTACAAACAACAACGATGTTGGAACTGGTCTTGCCTGTTCATCTGCCTTTGCTTACGCTAGAAAGCGGCAACGTCGTGTGGTGGCGGATGACTCTACAACGATTGTGGAAACACCATCTTTTCCCAAAATGCGGGTTCCTCTTGAGCCTCCACCTTTTGATGTCACAGCCTCTAAAGCGTCAACGGTCTCTCTTCCTACGCTGAGTCTCCAGGATGCAATGTCCGTTTTACGTTGCCTCGTTGTGATGCAGTCGGCGCATCATTTTTCGTACGTCCCAACGGTGCATGATTTTACTGTTTTCAAATCTGCCTCTAATGAAGTTGTCCCCCTTTTTCTGAACGGGAGCACATCTGGGATATCGAGTGTTAACAGCGAAGCATCAAACAGCGGCACGTTCCACGTCAGTTTGGAGAAGCTTCTTACACTTCTGGGGCGAACTGGCGCCCCCAACAAGCTGTATGACCTCTACCGCTCTTTTAAAAACACTCTTAATTTTTACAACACTAATGACCGTGAGAGTAGCCGCGGTGTCGGTAACGATTGTGGAGAAAACGGGTCGCCAGCTTCACTGATGCTTCAGTGTGTTGAGCTTGGAATGAGCGACTTGCTTTTCGTACCAGTTGTGGGAACTGATTCTCTACTCCCACTTGCAGCCGCAAGGTCCGCCCTCAGCGGCCGTGTTCTGCTGTCAGGGTACCGTTTGGGGGCGGATTTGCTTGACTTTCATCCCCTCCATATTATACTGAGTCCCGTTTTCGATAATGGGGGAACCACGTATACGTTTGCTGGAGACACAAAAAACCGTGGTAGTAGGAGGGGAAATAAAACCGCTATTGTTATCGTTGACTCCCTTTGTTTATTCGGTTGTAAAAGCTTCCTCCATTCCGGTCACCTCCCTGAACCGTGTGAAAAGGGGGAGCACGAGGTCCAGCAGTTAGCCCGTAAAACTCTCGAAGATTGTGGTGTGATTACACGTGTTCCTGAAGAATGGTTCGAAAACAACTTTCTGGCGGAGGTGTTAAAGCGCCAGGTAGAGGATCACCACAACCAAGTATGCACAAGTACAATGGAGGACCTACACATGGCGCTGAGGATGCTAACGTTGTACTGGTGGTTGATGGGGTTGTGTTTTTCGAAAACGGAAAGACATTTGGAGAAAGTGACGGGACTCTTAAATTCTTTGAATGACACTCGCTGGATCCCATATATTACTCCAGGGAAGGAAAGCAATCGCAATATGTTGCGAGAAGATGCTGTTCGTTGGTGCACGCCTCGTGAGCTGTTCCCTTCAATTCAGTGCTTTATTGCTAGTGCGGCCTCGGAGTTATTGAATTTTGCCCCGCGCACATGTGTAGATCTTATCGAGCTCTGGAAACAGTATGCAATGAACTACTATGGCGCAGAAACTACGGCGCGGGCAGTGCGGGAACGTCAGTTTGCACTTGAGTTTTTGAATAGATGGGTGCCTATCGTGAGGAATCTTGTAGGGACGTCACCGTCACTTTGTAATGAATTACGAGCCGCACTTTTTGGGATGCCGCGGTCGTGGAATGCAGAAGTGGCACTGAGAGTTCTCCGCTCGCTGCGCATCGGCATGCACGTTTCGGTCGGGGGGATCCGTCACTTGGTGCACTGTATTGCTTCTGACGTCGGAAGCCGCCGTGAAGTCGCCCTTCGCAGCCTTAAAAAAGAGCCGTTGCTTCCTCTTCCACCGCCGCACAGTGCAATCGCATCCAACGAGCCATTCATTATAGGGGAATTGGCTACATGCGACACTGTGCATTGGTTTTCACTGACTGAGTGCGCCAAAGCCCCTTCCTCATCTGACTGTAAAATGGGTGCGGGAGGTGAGCACTTTGACTTGGAGATATTCGACCGATCCATTTGCTTCCTTGGAGATGATCTTTGTGGTTTCTTCCGCGAACTTCTTGGCGTTTCCCCCGTTCCAACCGTTGCTTCATGGGTAGCCACAGCACAGTCTTACAGGCATCGCGTTTCTGCAGGCTCTATTATCAACACGAGTCTGACCGAGTTGTTCCTGCACGCGCTCACCATTTGTTGCACACTGCAATACCGCGAGATTGTTAGTGTACTGGAGAAGCGTATGGGGTGCGGGAGCCAGGATAGAAAACACCGCTCTTCACCACAGGGTGTTGCGCAAAACGCCCTCCAGGAGCTTTTAGATCGTGTGCCTGCCAACAGTAAAGGTGCTTATATTTTCCCCCTGAATGGTAAGTGGCGATCGGGGGCCGAGGGTTTGTTTTTCTGTGGTTCCTACTACTGCGGATTTGACGAAGTTGCCCTGCAGGCCGTAGAAAGTGGAGAAACTGAGGGAGGGAGCTCTGTTGCCGCGCTTCCTGCACTGAAGTTCACACACGAACTATCGCACTATGCTGTTGCAACTGTGCTGCAGAAAATGGGTCTTACTGCACTGGAAGATTGCACGGAAAAGATTGTTACCTTTAGCAGCTTGAATACCGAAAGCAGCGCCGAGCTTCACCGTATGATCGGTGAGTGTGTGCCGCGTGTACAAGGGTTTATGCGTGCGCAGTACCCGCTTTACTATGAACTTGTTGATGAAGAAGTGCGACACCGCTTGGAAAACTTTGGTACCACATTGGCGAAGGACCCCGTATTGAAAGAAGTGCTGCGTTACCGAGGAAAAGTATACAGCATGGTGCGCACCATTCGCTGCACATATATCCCACAACACCATTGTATCTATGGCGTCGACGAGCAGTTTACATCTTCTGTTGGAGCTGAGGCTGTAGCAGATATTTTTGTGCCGCGGCCGGATGCGGAGGTGCGTCGCGGGCTGTTGAGTGCCCTGCAAGAATGGTTTAATTGCGGGAGTCTTCAGTTCTACGGTGAAGAATTCTCCTGCGAGACGTTATCGTCACAAGTTACCACAGAAGCTCATGAAACGCGTGCTCCATCTGATGATCCGCAGTGGCATCTTTCCGCTGCTTCCGTGTCACGTTTCAGGGACCATTTTCCACTCGGGCGTGAGGGGTTCTCCCTCATAGGGAAACCGGTGCTAACTGCAGGGAAGTCGTCCAATGGCGCACGTAGCGCAAACTTGAGGGTGTCCCTCTGGGGTGACGGTGACGGATATTCAGTCAGGTCGTTACCCAAATGGTCGTGCGAGTTTTTTGGCTCTGCACATGAGGTAATTCGTGCTGCGGTTAAACGCATTCGTAGGGGCGATGATGAATCGAACACTGGAGAAAATCCGGATGTATCGGAAGAATTCGATGCGGACAACGACGGAAGTGCTATTCGCAATGCGGAGTTGGGAGTGTCAATTCATATGGGAGGGAAGCATCATCGAAGGCGTGCAAAGCGGAATCCTGGCCCGATGGTAATATACCGTCCAGAAGGTCCTCTGAAACGATACGACACTCACGACTATTCTGTGGCAGCTGAGCGTTTCGTGTACGAAAAATTGTGTAATGAGACGCCCACCGATGTTGAGGTTGTCTGGGTGAATGAGCACTCCGAACTTGGCGTCCCTTATGATATTTTGCTGCTGCGGCGCATCGTGTCTTCCCCGACGAAGAAACGCAATATTGGAGAGTTAACTGGCAAGGAAGATGTTTTAGCCTTTATTGAGGTCAAAAGTACGTGCACCAATACCCGCCGGGACTTTGAGATGTCACTGCGCGAGGTTCTTTTTGCAGCTCGATTCGGCAGGGCGTACAAAGTGTATAGGGTATTCCGTGCCTCAACCAGTGCTATGCGGGAAATGCACGTGGAAGTATTGGAAGATATCATAACAATGTGGCATCAAGGGAAACTCACGCTGACAGGAGAAGTGAAGGTGATGCCGACGGGAAGCGGTTGAGTACTCATTTTCTTTTCTTTAGCCATTGTAGGTGTCTTCACTTGTGCATGTTCGCTTCATTCCCAGCCTATCTCCTTCCTGCTGTCCCACATTTAGCGCTCAATAATATGTTCTCTTATGGGCAATATGAGGGAAATTGGACGAATAGCGCAGCTCTGGAGTCGTATGGCCGCGCGCTCATTGTGCGTTTGCTGACTTCTTTATCACATCAATACTTTGATTGAGTGGGTCAAGCTCAGCAGCAAGATTGTCGCCATGAATCGCATTAGTTTTAACGTTTAAGTAGCCTATCTTCC
>NW_027123307.1:7465-12138 GCF_001457755.1 Trypanosoma equiperdum
CCCTTTTGTTGTTTTTCTTTCTTTGTTCATTGTGGTCTAGGGAAAGGTTTGCGGGAGGCCGCATATGTATTTATTAGAGTTGGACCTCAAGTGGTTCTGTCGATTTTCTTTATGTGATATCGTTGGGGTCCTGTCACACAGCATGTACTAATTCATTTCATAAACCAGTGGTGGATGGGATGGGGGGAAATTAACGCTGTGGGTTTCCTTAAATGCCAGTGTAGCGTCCCGTCAGGGTTATCGAATTAGCTTCATATTATGTTAGATGTGTAGCGGTGCGAAGGACGGTCGACTTCCCTAGTGTAACATTCTCTCTTCCCAACCATTCATAGAGGCGCTTGACTCCCGTCAAATTATAAGTAATAATTGTAGTAAACCCGCTTTATCGTAGTTTGGATAATTGCTATTATTATTGTGTGACACTACATGCACGCATGTTGCTTTCATTAATTCGCGGATTGCTGGAAATTTGTGACTTCTCCACGCAGTTGCCCTATCGTTACTTTCTCCCTCCAGCGGGGAAGGGGGTTGCTGTGTTCAAATTTTACTATTTAATTCCCTGATTTTTTGTCCTTCCCTTTTTCTTTTTCTCCTCATGTGATTTCCCCTAAGTGCGGCTTAAGGTGAAGGTAGGGGAAACTGGTGGTGTTCATTCACCTTTCCTTCAGTTTTTCTGCCCTACAACCGTTTTGACCGTGTTTTTTATCAAAAAAAATTTCATTAAAGAGTTTTTTACAAGTGTAGAAAGATATAATACGGAAAGTAAGGTGTGTGACACAGAGGTAACTCAAAGGAAACAAGGGCCTGACGGGCTATATTTAAAGGAGAGGAAGAGACAGGATAGGGTAGGAGAAAATAATAAAAATAAGAAACAAAGTTTCTTGTGCGAACACTTCCCCTCTTGTCCCCGCTGTTAAATGGGGTGTAACCTTTCCAGCTCTACAAAGAATGTGAACCCATTTGGTGTAAAAGGTGTTCATGTTGGTAGGGATGGTGATGTGGATCTCACATCGCGTAGCATAAGCTACTTCGGGTTGGATTTTGTTGGGCTCATAAATACGGGCGAGCTGCACACACCGCGGAAGTTACATCTGACTGACAACAAACTCTATACACTGGGCAAGGAAATGACACTGCTACCAGACATTGAAGAAATTTACATCGATTGCAACATTTTTGAGCGTCTTCCTGTCGTTTTGGGAGATATGCCACGACTTTGCGTAGTGGATGCGAGCTCAAACAATTTAGGTCATCACGTCCACGCTCTCGACGCGGTGTCACGCATCGCTAATCTTACACGACTCGTGCTGAGAAATTGTTCGCTGACCACCATACCGGCGTGTGTGCTCAGATGTCCCGTCCTGAAGGAACTTGACGTATCGAACAACGGCAGCCTCAATTTTGGAGGTGTCCAGTTTTCGCAACTTCCAATGTTGGTCCGCCTGTTCATTGCAGACTGTGGTATAATCGGTGAACTTCCAAATGGTGTTAGGAACCTCCAGTCGCTTGAGACGCTTGATGTATCGGGAAACGTCTTTGAGTTTGAGAATCCTGACTTCTTTGGCGAGTTCTTGTGTGCCTCACTAACGGAGTTGCATCTTAGAGATCTGTACCTTGCAGCGGTGCCGCGTGTTGTGATTAAACTGCGTAAGTTGGCTACTCTTGACCTTTCGCGGAACCCCTTGGAAACATTGGATGTGATAGCGGGACGCCTCGTAAGAGAGTTCACATCACGCGGCTCCATGAAAACAAGCATATCTTCTAATCTAATCAATGAGCACAATGATGATGCAACTAGTGTGGGGTCGCAGAGTAGCGCTGCGAAGAGCTTTGGACAGAACAATCGCAAAGGGTGTATTGTTGCGGTTCCTCAGCCCATTCCCTTGAAGACGCTGTCACTACGTGCGTGTTCGCTGCGTACGCTACCAAAATATTTCCACCGCTTGACAAGTTTGGTAAAACTTGACTTGAGTGACAACGATCAACTCGACGATCCCAACTTGACGTTTATCTCATTCAAGCACTTGCAGGAACTTAACATCGTCGGGTGTCCTTTCGCGGTAAATATCCGTGGGGCTAAGAACGAGTGGCTTGACATTGGAAGTCTTGGTTCGTTGCATACGCTTCATTGGGAATCATGGAAGGGAGGACGCAACATTAGCCCTTACCGCACACGAGTGCCACTGGAGATTTGTGGTCTTAATCTGCAACGCATTAATTGTATCACGCTACGAAAGGGTTTGTTTGTGGGTGATACTGTTCAGACGATGGTTAACTTACTCATGGATGGCTATTTCAAGGTAGATATTGCAATAGATGACGAACTTGTACCGAGTCATCTGGGGGCAGTGTGCACACTCCATCCGCTTGGGTGGTTTTTCTTCTCAAGTGGTGAGGCTGAGGAGGGGCCCACGGGGAATAATGACAAAAGCGGAAGGTGTGTTGGTAACGGTGGTGGGAAAGATGAAGAATGTAGCGCGAAGAAGCCTCAGGTGGCGGATCCGGGTGAGAACGTGGCACCTTTTTTTTCGGTGGGCAATCATCCCTCAGACGGTAAATTGCGGCGGGACGTGCTCCAAATTGTAATAAGCCGCTATATATTTTTTCTTGCGATGCAGGCTGCAAACTTCAAGGCTGTTATTGTGCCCCCTGTAGATGTTATGGCGATTCATTACGCTCAAATGACCCAAGATCCCGTAGCGTACCGAAGAGACTGTGAAGCAGTGTGCCGCCAGGTGTTAAATTGCAACTACCGCATGCTCTTCCTTCAGAAACACGAGGATCCGCAAGGGGTGAAGGAGACGTTGGCAGCCAGCAAACACGTTTGGGATAGAATGATTCGAACCGTACAGAAGGATCTTCATTGGTTACACTACGACTTCTGGGAGCTGCGAGCCAAGCAGAATCCCTCCTCAAGAAACGCGTTGCAGGATGGTGATACGGTTTCTTCCATAGAGGATGAAGTTCGGGACATTTTAGCTACCTTTGGTGTATCCGGATTTATAAATGGGAAACCCCTGGCCTCCTCCGTGGTGGGGAATCTTGACGGCCTACACAATGTTAATTCAGTAGCTGACCTTAGTGCCGTTTTGGACCCATTCATCACGGCACACTTTCAGAATCAGAGCATGGACCGTTTTGCAGTTTCATTACAGAGGTTTTTTAGTATGAATAACCATTTCATTGAGCACGAGGAAAAACTAATGGTACAGTTTATGGACTGGACCCGTTATGTAAAGTACCTTGCCCTCTACGCGCAAATTAATCGCCTGAAGGATCCAAAAATTGACACAGACGATGGGGATCAAGCGGCTACTGAACTGAAAAATCTGTCAATATTTTCTTCAGACTCGTACCTGCCGCGTCCCCAAAAGTCAATAGCACCCCTTCAGGCAGCTTTGCGCCGGAGTAGGCAAGCTGATAGCAGCAAACCCTCCTCGGTTCATGGGCATCAAAACGGTACGGACACCGGAAACACGTACCATGGCCACAATGGCCCTCCAAATAAGAAGGAGATGTTCAAGTCACAACCTCCCTCGAAGCGTCCTTCAGTGCTTTCGCGACGGAGTGATACCGAATTTCATGGACACCGCCGCCAAAGGCAACTATCGACGACAGACCCCGTTCCAACAATCGGTATCACTCTGCTTCTGCACTGCCACCGTACTGATCACGTAAAATACAAGGAGGTACTTCACCTTCTCGGAATTGACAATGTGGATGTTATGTGGGAGGAAACTACGGATGCGGTGGATGAAACGATGCGGTCATGGAATACACTCTATGGTGAACACTATGTGGAGGACGTTAACATTGCATTTGTCTCATACGCCGCGAAGTACAAGGCAGGCGACAACACGCACGTGGACCCAACTTCGCGTGACCACATTCAGACGTCGGCTGCTGTTTCACATAGGCGAACGAAGTCGAAACGCAGTGACAAGCCTTACCGGGAAGTCAGTTTCTGTTGTGCAGATAGTCAGAAGGGTATTTATTAGCTTATGAGCGCAACCTGTTCTACGTGACCTCTGGCGTTGATGTTCACTTCTTTTTGGATATATATATATATATATATATATATATATGTTTGTGTATGTGTCTATTTGTGAGGAGGAGAAGGTGCTCCTTCATTGTACCGATGCTCTTTCAACTCCTCTTCGCTAACTTTGTGCCCTTCAAAGCGTCTGCTTTGCAGTCAGATGCAGAAGAAGGATTGTAAAATACGGAGAGGAGGACACTGGAGTAACATGTGAATGTTAAAAAAGGAAAGGAAAACGAGTACTGACCGGAATAGATGTCGAAAAAATAATTTGAAAAATAGTATCAGAATCACGGAAGAATGGTAATAAGACAAGAAAGATAGCAAGAGAAAGAAGTTGCGCGTTTACGAGTTTGTATATATGTGTCTTTGTATTGAAGAGGAGAGGAGAGGAAAGGAAGGGATTGGATTGGATTGGATTGACACTTTGTTGTGGGTTTTCTCCCCTTGTACAAAAAAAAGTTTACAACCTTTAGGATTGGCATATGTAAATTGTTCTTGTCAACTAATTAAATTATTTTTTCCGTTTTTTTCCTCGCGATTTCATTACCCATTCCTTCCCTCTGTTCACTTTTGTGTCTTTGTGAGGTGGTTTTATTTTTACCTCACTCCACCTCTTTCTTCGTTTTTTTTT
>NW_027123307.1:12149-12902 GCF_001457755.1 Trypanosoma equiperdum
GTTTTGTCTCTCCTCCACTTCGTGTTCACCTAAAGGTTTCCAATTTTTTTATTGTTGGTGTTGGCGTCGTGTTACTCGCCATGAAACGCATCCTTTTTTTCCTCCTTTTCCGCAAGTCCACACTTATATAAAAATATATATACATAGAAATTCTGAATATATATTATGTGTGTTTAACAAATTGCATAAACTATATTTGTGTGCATTGATGCTCGCGTGTGTTATCGATGTTGTATTTTTATTTCTGCTGTTTGATTCCATTCAGGGGTGGGTGTGGGGCGTGGTCGTAACATTTCGTGCAAGCGGTCCAATTTTCTGTGGAAGATGGAAAATAAATGAAAGGTAAATGCTCGCATCTGAGAAGGTTTCTTTAAAGGAGGGAGGGGGGAATGCGAAGGGTAATATAAAAAGGGGAAAAAGAGATAAAAGTCATTACCCGCTGTCTAGTTTTTTTTCTTTTTTGTAGAGAGCGTTAAACATTCGCGTGCACATATATAAATGTTTGGAATAGAAAGAGCAACAGAGTGTTTGTAACCACAGAACCTCAACTTCTATCGAAGTTGGTGGAGTTCTTTAGCCTCCACACCGCTTGTGCTTCATTATTTTGAACAGGCTCATGTGGTTTTTTTTTGTATGTGCAGATTGTGAATGTGGCGTTTCTCGACGCAGCATCAATTATTTGTTCGTCATTTTTCGTGTTTTTTTTTCCCTTACCTTCCCCTTTTTTTTCCTTGTTTTCATTTTCTTCGACCC
>NW_027123307.1:12912-13114 GCF_001457755.1 Trypanosoma equiperdum
ATGTTTTTTTTCCCCCTTACCTTCCTCTTTTTTTTTTCCTTGTTTTCATTTTCTTCGACCCTTACGTGTGTTTGTGTTTTTCATGGAGTTTGGGCCTTTGGACCTGCGGTTGTCCTGCCGCTTAACGCAGAAGTGAAAGACGCATGTGTGTTTCTATTTATTTTCTATATTGTTTTGCACCTGGCACTTTCCCCCCCCCCCC
>NW_027123307.1:13124-14234 GCF_001457755.1 Trypanosoma equiperdum
GTGCATTTACCACTTGTCTTACCCCCACCCACCCCCACCCTTTCGTTTTAATTTATTGATTTTGTTGCATGTTTTTTTTTGTGAGTTGTCGCCAATGTAACTTTCGGCACTCGGTCGTGAGTTGTGCAATTTAATTTAAGCAATAATAAAAACAAAGCGAGAAAATATATAGGATAAAAAAGAAAGGAAAACAGTCAAAGACAAAGTAAAATTCATTCGTGTGAATCGCGCTGATATGAAATGTGGCTGCAAGTTCACTGGATGTTGCAATCCCGTTTGGTTATGGTAGCGTAACGGTAGAATATTCGGAGCGGATGAAATAAGGGGGAGAAAGCGTTTCTTCCCTTTTTTTTTTCTGTCAGCACGTTTTTTTTTTCATTTTTTTTAAATATATTTTTTAATTATCTTGCTTCCTCACGTGCTTCCATACTTTTCCTTCTTCGTTCCTGCCTCTATTATTTTTGGCTGTTCCTTTTTTCACTGTTCGTTCCCCTTCTCTTTTCACCGAAAGAGTATTGTGCAGGTTACTGCTGCCCGTGAGGCGCACGCTTTTCTCTCTTATTTATCTTTTTTTTTTTTTACTTTTCGTTAATGCAAGTTTTTGTTCTCCTCTTCCTCTTACCCTTCCTCTTTCTTTCTTTCAAAACTTCTCTCCTCTTCCAAACCAATTTTATACACCAAGTCAACGAAAGAAGTTTTTCCGAAACCGGCCTACGTGTGGGGTACGGAGAAGGGACAAAGTAATAGGGAGTAGTAGACTCACAGTTTGGTTAATATATATATATATATTTTTTTTTGAAAAAATAAAAGGGAGTTAAGAGCAGGTCAAAGTGACTGTTTTACCACTGCATCACAAAGAGGGCACTACGTCGCACGGAAAGAAACAAATATAAGAAATACAAAAGGAAACAAAACCAAAAATAATCATCGTCTGGCACGTCGCAGCGTAGCTTTCATAGGAACTCCAAACGCGGAGTCGGATTAATTAAGAGGGGTCCCGTTGTCGGAAGAAGACTAAAAAGAGAGGTTTGGAAACGGGGCTGACATATCGGACTGACTTGTTGTGGAGGCCCGGAGAGGTTTTCTCCTTTCTTCTTTTCTTTTTTTTTT
>NW_027123307.1:14244-17641 GCF_001457755.1 Trypanosoma equiperdum
CCCCAAAAAACACCAATTCTGATACTTTACGCACACATCGCACCGTATGCAGTCAGGAATATCTAGTCGGTCGTACTACCGAGATGTAAGAGGTCCAGTTCCGGTATCGGAACGCGGCAGCCGTGTCTCGTTAACACCGAAGGCGGCAACGGAGGAGAAAAGAAGCCGTGTGGTGAGACGCCCAAGCGCAGCAGCAGCTATCGCACCTGCTCGTGCTGCGGGCACTTCTGGATCACTTCGCACAACAACACCCGTCTCAGCAACCACGTCTCGCAACCGAACAGTGGTCACCCCTTATCGCGGAACACGTGCTTCTCAGAAGGCTTCCACGTTGCAGTCTCCAAAGACACTTTCACCAGCAGAATCAACACACTCCGTCCCGTGCATTCAAAGAAGGGCATCCGTACCAGTACCCGTATCAGGGCGCCGTTCCTCCTTCAGGAATCCGTCATCTGTTAGTGCACGACGAAGCACCATTGGCCCAATGCCGAGTCGTGCTTCAATTGCCATGACTTCTATTTCGGGGGCTGGAGGTGCGTCAACGGCGGCGTCGAGTGCACAGACACCCACTAGAAAGAGGCACCCAACTGCGGTGATGCCAATAGCCGAAACAAAGGAGCAGGTAAAGAGCGACGTTGGCCGAAATAGCATTCCCTTCACCTTATCAGGGCACTATTCATGTGCTGTGGTGGTGAAATCAAGTGCTGCGGTATGGGCTGCTAATGAGGAAACTGGTGCTGTCGATATTTTTAGTAGTGTTTCAGGCGATTTTTTGGGGCGAGTGCCTCCGCGGCCCCCTATGAAGTCTGCGGCTGGGCCGACGCAAGGGTGTTTTTCTCTCATTGGAACTCTTAAAGCGTTTGAGCATCATGTGTGGGCAGGGTACGATGATGGAACCGTCGTTGTGTACGACCACCTCTGCGTTAATGCCGTGACAACTGGATGCTTCCACTCAGCACCGGTTGTGTCGTTCTGCGGGATGTCCGATGGTATCACTGTCAGTGCGTCCACCGACATGACCCTTGTGCGGTGGGATAAGGAGGAAAAGAATTTTGAAGCCATTACCCGTATTGTTGGAGTACCCGAAGCGCATCAGATGCTAACGTGCACCACCTCATTTGGTGACAAGTATGTTCTCTGCGGGATGACAACGGGAAATATTATAGTGATCGACTGTTCCACAGGCATGCAGGCTGCCACACTACGAAAACACACCAGTTGCGTGAATGCACTTGTTGTGATGGAAGGTTTGCTCTTTACCTCAGCGGAGGAGGGTTGCGTGAATGTGTGGAGCCTGCGCGCTGACACTCCTAGCGCTGGCACAACGTTTCAGAGTTGTTGCAGGCTACTTCGATCGATTTCCGTACAAATGGCGGTTCGGGATATGGTTCCTCATGATGCTTCTCGTAGTTTGTGGGTGGCGTATGTAGATGGATTGGTTGAGCGCTGGAGCGCCAATCCTGACGATGACTTCGGTGTTGAACAAGTGTTGAGGGAAGGAGTTGTTGACGCAGAAGGGGTACCTAGGCGAGTTGAGGCGGTTGCACTTCAGTGTATGGGAACGGTGGAGACAATGCGTGTACTTGCACTGGGAAGCAATGGCATCAGTAAGGTCTGGTGCGGTCACCGTAATGAAGTGGAGGAATCTTTGCAGCAGTCCATTCAGTCGCTGAATGCCATAATTTCTCAAGACGCAGCAGAGGCAGCTCTGTGGGAGAAAAAGGCTCTGCTACTGAAGCAGAAAGAGATGAAGCGTAAACAAAAGTACAGTTTGTTGCTACTCAGCATCTATGAACGTCAACTCCTGTATAGCTACTACGCCAGATGGAGAAAGTTCTCCACTAAGAATACCAATCAGGGGCGTCAACATAAGGAAATTTGCTTCGATCTGGAGGACCGTCATCGATTCCGTATTCTTCGTCGTTATTTTACGATGTGGTGTTCCCTGTATGAAAAAGAACAACGGCGGCTGCGGCAGAAGCTTCTCTCCACAACATTCCAGAAGGTATCACGCCGCATGTGGTTGTCACGGTTGTTTTCCACATGGAGAAGGTCCGCAACCGAACGCAGAATGGCGCGACATCGGTGGCAAATAGCGGTTGCGTTGGAAAAAGTGTCCAAAGGAACCCTGTTGGAGAAATTCTTTACCAAATGGCGGTACCTTCGCTGTAAGTCGCGCAAAACTGTGGGAGAGGACAAGATCAACATATTAGCTGCAAGGGCACGGAAGTCTTTACAACGGCGGGCCTATGA
Organism: Trypanosoma equiperdum; assembly: GCF_001457755.1. Lineage (NCBI taxonomy): Eukaryota > Euglenozoa > Kinetoplastea > Trypanosomatida > Trypanosomatidae > Trypanosoma > Trypanosoma equiperdum. The sequence continues at coordinate 16,498 of NW_027123307.1, forward strand.
TGAATGGAGGCTACACCATTCGTGTCACGGAAATAAGAATTCTCCCATTGCTTGTGCTCCTTCAAGGGGTAACGCTGCAAAGATAGCTGAATCGTACGAAAAGGTAGTAATCGAACGCCACCGCCGCAGTGTGTTTAACATGTGGCGTAATATGACGAAGAGACGTCGTACTTTGTCTCGACTAACGAAGCTTGCCAGGTCCAAGGAGTCGCAACGCAATAGGCACATCTTATTCAAAGGGTTCATACAATGGCAGTTGTTCGTGCAGCAGCAACATCTTAATGCCATGAGCCGAGAAGTGCAGTTAGTGGAGAGGCGGCTGCGCCATGCTGAGGAAACTAACGCAGACATTTTTGACAAGTTACAGTTACAAAAGCGTCTGGACCAGCTTCGGAGGCAACACGACAACGAAACTCGGCAGCTGCAGGAGGAGCTTGCGCGCGCCCAGGAACTTATAAACGAGCGAGATGCTCTTCAGTCAGTTGATCACGTAGTAAATAAAAACGGTGCTGATGATGAAGAGGGAACTCCTGTGAGTACCTTTGGCACTCCAGCACGCTCATATGCGCCACAGGCGCTATTCTCACCAATTGTACTGCAGAAGATGCCTACTTCAGAGGCGATGGAGTTTATTATGAGCCGATTGAAGGGTATTGTATTGAATCTTTACACAGACATGGGGCTTTTCCGTCAAGTTCGGGAGCGCCTGCGTTGTGGTACAACGGCGGCGGTCATCTTCCTTGAAGGCTTTCATGAGGTGAAACGCCTCATCGTGTCACTCAGCAAAAAACGTGTGGGTGCCTCCACACGGCGCGGTGCTGAACGTTGGGCGGTGGCACCCGAATCGTTTGATGGTGTGGGAGCTCTCCCGTGTTCAGGTGTTGTACAGGGTATAAAAGCGATGGTTCTCGCATATGATATGGTGAGTAACTCTGACATGGAAGGTTTAGCGGCAACGCGGGAGGAAATAATCGAAAACGTAGATTTACTGTTTGCGCTATGGAAAGCTTGTTATGCTGCCAGGAAACCAGTGTTGCCGGTGAACAATAGGGTTTCTACACGGTAAAATGGAGTGCTAGTAGGGGAACATTCCCGGTGCATTTTGTCATTTTTTTTAAATATATATATATATATATATATATAT